>NW_022990341.1:432908-457908 GCF_902827175.1 Gymnodraco acuticeps | reverse complement strand
ACATATTAATAATAATAATAATACATTGGAATATTTCTAATCCATCCATCTCATTATGTGCAAAAGGAAATTATGTATGTGTTTATTTACATAAAGAGAAGGGACGTGAGATCTAACAGTGTTACAGCTGTCCTCGTGTGATCAGATCACAAAAGACACGTGTCAACGCCTCGTCTGAAAAGAGCCATTGTGAGGTTTTAGATGAGTGGGGAGTCGAGGGGGGTGAGGAGAGTGTTAAATGACCTCTTGACCTTTCAAAGCAAGACATTATGGAGCACTTACCCGCGCTCTGTCATAACATAACATTTACACAACGTCTGGGCAAGGGCATGGACTCGCCTTGTTGTGTATCTGTTTGTGTATCTGTGTATCTGTGTGTGTATCTGTGTGTGTATCTGTGTGTGTATCTGTGTCTGTATCTGTGTGTGTATCTGTGTGTGTATCTGTGTGTGTATCTGTGTATCTGTGTCTGTATCTGTGTGTGTATCTGTGTGTGTATCTGTGTGTGTATCTGTGTGTGTATCTGTGTGTGTATCTGTGTGTGTATCTGTGTGTGTATCTGTGTGTGTATCTGTGTGTGTATCTGTGTGTGTATCTGTTTGTGTATCTGTTTGCGTGTCTGTTTGTGTGAAGTCCAGCATCAGGGACTGGTGTTGGAACGAGTTAGCTACATATTGAGGATCAACTCATTATCAGCCATAATGTTATGCATTTTTATGATTATACGAAACATTTTTTACTAAAGGATAAATAGAAAAACATTGTCAATGATCGGCTGCCTGTGCAGTCTCATTCGTTGTTCTTCCCGTATCACTATTTGATTGGTTATTTAAAGTGGACCTATTATGCGATATTGGAAAAATATATTGTAGGGCCAAACCTATACAAAACATGTCTGTGAAGTTTTTTGCTTAAAATACCAAACAGATCACCCATTGTAGCCATGCCTCATACTGCTCATACCTCTCTTTTGCAGCCCTGTTAGAGAAACACGGATTTTGGGTCCTTAGAAAAAAAAGAGGAGGCGGAGCTAATGCCTGATCAGAATTCTACCGGAGATAAAGTTACATTCTGCTGTGATAAAATGCCATCCTGTTCTAAACCACATCAAGGATTATTTCTGAAACAGTATGGAGCTCAAATGCTTTTTCTCTTGTGGGTTTATCACAAGGTGAGTTCCTTTTTTTATGTCCTGCTTTTTAAACACATGTGCTCTACACAGTACAGGTTAGCTCTGAGTGTTAGCGAGGCTTGCTAATGTAAACAAAGACGAGATTACGTCCAAAACACGTCAGGCATTGTTTCTGTATCAGCTCGTTGTACCCCCGTTTTTTAAAAGATGTGGGTACGGAGGAAAAGAGAGAGGGTTTTATTTTCTGACGCTGCGTGAGTTCCCCGACGCACCGGGGACACATATTGATGCATAAAAGACATCACAAAGTGCATTTTGCATGATAGGTCCCCTTTAAGCAATAGCCAACCAACACTGAATGACACACAGCAGATATTAATGAAGAGGCATAAATCCTCTAAAATAAAGTTGCAAAACCACAGTGTTTCCGCTAGTATTGTCGTAGTTATACCAATTTATAAATGTGCCACTGTTAGGGAATAATTTGCTTAGGTATTCAACCTTTGACACAGTTGATATTTTTCTCCTTTCACTTTCTCTTTTCCAATGGCATAGGTCTACGGCCTTGGGTATTGCTGCTATCTCTCTTAAGGAGGGGCAGCTTGGGCACATTGTTGGTGCTATAGATTCAGGGTCCATATTTGTTTAGTCTCGCTGATGAGGAATGTTGATTACTACACTCAAACTAGGTAAAACCTCGAACTACAGAAGAGTTCTTCAGAATTGGTTTGGCACGCCGCTGTGTCAACTCGTGGCACACGACATGTCTCTCGTTTGCCATCAAAGTTCCTGCTCTCCTCGTGTCTCTCTGAGTCCTGTCTCCATTGCTTCAGAAGTTTCCATCACAGTCACAATTAACTCAATCGGCATATTACACTGTATACATTAGCCAAGCATCTAGCTTCTGGCTTTCTCTATTCCTACTTTCAGCCCAAAATGTTGTGCTATTAGCTGTGTTAGGAACAAGTTAGTGGACTGTCGAATGCCTTTTTGAACGTCTTTTATCTGCTCGGCACACACTCTGTTTATATGAGTCAGCTGTCACTCAATGGAATCTTGCTAATTAAGATACACATATTGCATTGCTTATCTTATTATTATGCTCATTAAATTACTCACAATTCATAATTGAATGACTCCTCGGTGCTGTTGACCACGACTAACAAAGGCACATTTTAATAAAGGACAAAGGGTGACTCGAGTCCCAGATCATCTTTTTATTTTTTTGACAAATGTTGAATAATGAGCTTTGGGGGTTTTTTTCTCTACTATTGAATTCATAGTGTTGAGACTTGTGTGCTGAATCTTCCTACAGCATCGAGGGGCTGAAGCACTGTTTAAAAAACCGAGAGGCAGGATACACCTCAGGATGAAATGTAATTCTTAAAATCCATGATGGACCGCAGAGGTACCTCTCTAATAGCGTCCAGATATCACCCTCCATCTCACTCTGCCTGAGGCGGAGGACTCTCTGTGTTTACCCGCAGCAGAGCAGCAGATAAGATCCTCTGCTTCCTGTCCTGCCCTTTACCAGCGCTATAATAAACATCTGGGGGTCATTAAAAACAGCTACCACGGCTGGGATTGGATCACTGCGCTCTGATGTGACATGAAAAAGCACATCCAAGTCAATATTGTATTACTAGGACAGTATTTATATGTACTATAAACTCTTGTTATTTGAAAGATACTTCTCTGTTTGATTGAACCTGCGACTCGTTGAATCTTAAAATGTTCCTGTTTTGTTCTCATCAAAAAACAACTTCCTCTCTGCATATGGATGTGAGATGTCATTAGGAGGAGATTACAAAACGAAGTGTAAAAAGTAGGATATTTAAACATTGTTCCTGGGGCATTTAGAGGTAACAAGTATGTGTATAAAAAAGTATATTTATTTTTGTTTGAAATCAGGTCATATTTCCGATGCTATATCACACAGGTCATTATTCTCAAACTAGTCCTATGCTTTTCTACATCATGCAATACATTTGATTTTGCATTTCAACTTGTTCGTTGTTTTATTGACAACTTCAATGTTTGTTTGTTTTTTACTTTTTGGAACACTGGCTCAATCGGGGCAAATTGCTTGTATTGACTGCCCCAATATGTTGGACCCTGTCCTTGTCATTTCGGCAGGTTTCAGTGTTAGTTACAGAATGGGAAAACAGGGACAAATCTAATACTAGAATTGGTCCAATCAGAACATTATTATGAATATCAATAATTTATTCATTAGTTTTCAGAGTAAGGTATGCTAGCTGTTTCCCCGTGGAATTTTAAAACTTTTAGGAAGTAGAAAAATAAGGGCTATTTGTTACGGTGAGTGAAGCAAGCAGGACCCAAATGCAGATGATGCTGAAAAAAGCCTTTATTTCAAGGATAAAATAAAAATAACTTGGACAAAACAGAACTCTCACCGGTGAACTTATTCACAAACAAAAGACGAACCAACACTGAACACACGACGAGACCAGACTAAATACAGGGAGGGGTAATCACGAGACGAGAAACAGCCGGGCAGGGGAGGAGAAACACAAGGGCAACAGGTGAACACAATCAGACAACTAGACACACCAGGGAAACTAACGACGGGGGAAAAACACAGGAAGAAGGACCAGACAATATACAAGGAGGACAATACCCATAACCAGACATACAAAACTATAAACGTGACATAACATGAAAATCCTGACACTATTCAAGAGCTAATTGCGAGTTGTATCCATTCTTTGTATCTAACCCTAAGCTAGGCTAACTGGATGTAGCTTTAAACCGTACACCCCAGCGCGTGCACTACGCTCTGCATCAGCCAAACGACTCGTTGCGCCCTCGCTGCGAGGGGGACCCAAGTTCCCATCGGCGAAAACACGTGGGTTTGCTATCCTGGCTCCAAGATGGTGGAATGAGCTCCCCATTGACATCAGGACGGCAGATAGCTTGCACATCTTCCGGCGCAAACTGAAAACTCATCTCTTTCGACTCCACTTCGAGCGTTAGAACTATTAACGAAGCACTTTTATACTAATAAAGGACTGGATTACCTAAAGCCAGTTGAGTAGCACTTGAAATGTTTGGCTCTATGAAACCTGATATACTTATATGATTCTGTTTTCTTCAAGGTTGTGTCTTCCTGGTCGAATGTACTTATTGTAAGTCGCTTTGGACAAAAGCGTCAGCTAAATGCAATGTAATGTAATGTAATGTACCCAAACATTTCTCTTTTTATTTAACCTTCCATAGGAAAGATAATAAGTGTTTTTTCCCCAAATGTATAACTTGTGATTTGAGCTATAGATTTAATATGTGTACACTAGCATTTAAATGAGGGGTAGATTGAGACAAGTTAGACCAGGGCCAGTATCACCCACTTCAACTTGCATACAAATACATATTGTTAGCATTGTTAATAATGTAACCGGCTAAAATTGTGATGCTTAACAGTATGAGGTGAATACATTTCGATTTTCACCAGTCAAATTGCCAAACACTCTTTTGACAATTGTCATTTAAGTATTCCATCATATGTGTGATAAAACAATTTAGACTAAAATGTGTAAAATATGCAGACTCTTAGCTATACTTTGTTTTTAATGCTTCATATCTCATTGTGAATGGTTACTGTTCTGTCGCTTTTTTATTTATATTATCACACTTCTGCTCTAATCTCTGCCATCTGCTGCTACTCATCCCAACCAAAGCCGCATTAGACTTTTAGAGATAACGAGGTTTCCCTCTTCTCTCCCTCATCATCTGAGGTGATAATTAGACAGGTAATGGAGAGGAGAGCAGCTCGGGGCCCATCGTTTTTAATCAAAAGAGTCATAAGAATGCAAATACAGACCTGGTGTTGACTCTGAGTCCTAAAAGACTGATATAATTGTAACGTTTAACGCCGGAGAGGGATACACCAGAGAACCAGTGAATTCAAACGATAATACGCACTTCTTAATTCACAGGATGAGGGAGAATTTTATGAGTCGCCCCGGATGAATTAAACGGGTAATAAAACGGGGAATGAGGGAGTGATGAAGCTTTTGGCCTCCCTCCCCTGCACCTCCCGCCCACCTCCTTCAAAGCCTGTCCACCCACTCCTCTTCCCTCTCACGAAATGGCACTGCCTGTCTGCTCTTCTTCATCTAGACTCACTCTCTCTTTCATTTTCCTTCACCCCATCTCTCCTTCCACCCTTGCCTCCCCCCACCTGTGTGTGTCAGGCTCCCTCTTTCTCCCTTTTATCAGTCAGGCAGTAAAGCATGGGGAAGCTGTCTGCAGTGAAGTCAACACCAGGGGAGGGAAGGACCATGAAATGCCCTAAATCAAAAACTGCAACATGGTCAATAGCCATAAAGTCCATATTTTAGCACATAGCTCTTCCGTGGCTAATTTCTTGGACTCTATGTACAGTAGGACAACAATTCAAGAGTCAAAAGTTCAAAGGCTTTATAGCCATATGCACAGTAGCTACACTGTAATTGCGGGTATGAAATCCCAGGCTACTCCAACAATGCAACTTAACTATATTTAATTAAACGTCATAAAACAATATAAAAACAATACAAATGGTGCAAGCAAAAACATAATAAAACCAACATAGTGCAAAATAATTTGTGAGCTGCGAACAGATAAATGCTATGAAGTTATGAAGGGGTGAGTCTTTGTTCTAAACGTCTCAATACAAAAGGGAGTTCTTTATTAAATATTATATTATCACATTATGATAATTCAAAAGTTATACGTGTTATATGTTAAAAATAATAAATGAAATGTCAGACCCTTAGATGTTTAAAAGACAGGAATTAAACCACACTTATTGCATAATATGAACAATGCAATACAAATTGGAGAAACCACTTAATACAAAGAGTCACCCCTGTACAATTATTTAATTAAAAAGGGCTTTATTGCCTTAATTGAAGAAAAACACAACTGTTTATGTCAAAGGAGTTTTATGACCTAAATCCACATGAGCTTTGTGGTCATGGCATGAATTCAACGGTCATCAATTCATGTTCAAAAGTCATTCCTTTAATCTGAATCACATTTTTCAGTTTCATCTCTGCTCCGCCCTTTGAGGCTCGAGGAGTGTGAGATGGTGTCATTTCCTGGTTGCTGCGTGGGGTCCGCGAGACACCGCCGAGCTCAGCCTGAGCATGCACGTGCACGCGCACACGCACACGCACGCGCACATGCACACACACACACACACACACACACACACACAAAATTGAGAAATAGAAATGTCCAACGAAGCGTTCTGGGGCAGCATAGACAGGTATTTTCTGTGTTAGAGTTTTACTCGCTACAGGGTGTACTTTGAGTGTTTGTGACTCTGCAGACCGTTTACATGCAGAAAAAGCTACATAACACAAGGGGACGGGTAACAACCGGAAAAGCATGTCGTGGGACCTTTAACGTGAACTTCCTTTATTTAACAAAATAGCAAGTATATCACACTCTTATGGAAATCGAAGTCAATGTTTAAGTCTTTATTTCCTGTCCTGTTGATACCTCAGCTTAGACCCATAGACAGACTGAAGCCATCAATGTTAGCAATGACTGTTAATCAGTTCAAAGGCACAAATACAGCGAGATAGTTGTTTTCACAGCTGTCCATGCAGATTACACTTCACTAGATGCAACAACAATAGACTTGAAGTGTTAAAGGTCTCCTATTATACTGTTTCACATCAATATATTATAGCTCTCAGAAATATACAAAACATGTCTCTGAAGTGTTTGGCTCCAAACACCAAACAGATCATTGCAGCATTACCCATAATCCCCTCTGTTTCAGCCCTGTTTCCAAAGTGCTGATTCTCTGTCTGTTACTTTAGATGAAAATAAGGAGCCCCTCCCCACGCCCCTCTGAGAGACATTTGGTTACAAAGAACACAATAATAATAATAAGGATTTATATAGCGCCTTTCATGAGACTCAAGGTCGCTTTACAAAGAAGAACAGGAGTAGAAACAAACATAACAAAAGGCAGTCAGACAAAAAGTTAGACAGACAAAACAACAAATAGATTAGGGCCCAAAGGTCTTGGCAAACAGATGGGACTTGAGGGCCATTTTGAAGGCGACAAGCGTGGGGATGTTGCGGATCTCTGCAGGGAGAGCGTTCCAAAATAATCATTTTTTTCGATGATGTTGTTTTCGTAATTGTTGCAGGCCAAAATCGTAATCGAGATTACAGTAAAATCCGATTAATTTCACAGCCCTACGTCGGACCGTGTCTGAGTCAGGCATTACAGATAGAAGTTACCAAGCCTCACTTTCAAAAGCTTAAAAAAATTGGAGTCTGAGTGTACATTTATTTGACACCCTTGATTGTTTGATGTCATTCACGATGACTTTGTCCTAGGGTGCTTGCAGGATAAAGTCTGGTGTACTGCTCACATCAATAAATCAGGTAATCATTTCAGGGTTGCAGTGCATGTGTGAAAAGGGGCTCGAGGGAGAGAAATGCAATCTGCTGTGGAAAACAGTTTGAGGAACCTCCCCCTGCTGATTTTGCGTGATTATTGTGAACGCTCTGTGCAATAAATGCATTTAAAAAATCATGGTTTGTTGGTGATTGTCCAAGGCTAGGTTTTTGGTGTTTGGTGACTTTCGCCCTGACTCTGTTAGTTCCTGGACCTCCTTTAAGGTATTGAAGCACAAGAAAGGCAGTCTATATTGTCCTCAAAGTAAGCCAGGCAGTTTGACAATGATATATATAATAATTATAAAACCACAACATTAATTACACTTCTTATAAAAGTTGTTCCAACATGAGCCACAGGTAGCAGCAGACGCCTTTGTACACCTGTGGCAATTATTTCCATTAAATAATTATTATTGGTTTGATTCTCATATTTTAGTAATAGGGTTCGGCTCGGGTACGTTTTACTCATTATGTTAAACTATATTCTTAATGCAGCGTTACCGTGGCAACAGTCCCAGTGAGCAAATGAGACTAGATGTCATTTCAACAAAATACAGCAACCCTAAAGCCATGACGTGTGTGTGTGTGTGTGTGTGTGTGTGTGTGTGTGTGTGTGTGTGTGTGTGTGTGTGTGTGTGTGTGTGTGTGTGTGTGTGTGTGTGTGTGTGTGTGTGTTAAGTGAAATTAAAGAGGGTATTGGGAGAGGAGATGGAGCAGGAGAAAGAGGGAGGATGAGGTTGAGAAAGCAGAGAGATAATGCTCCCTGTGGGTGAGGGAGGAGGGTGAGGAGCACTAAGAGAGAGAGAGAGACAAGAATTGGATACTAATGAAAAATCTGCCTGCAGGTATTCATATCTGCAGACGGATCGTTTCACAAGCAACAGAAGAACACGGATACATTCCGGGTGTTTGTTTTCAGCATGTAAAGCTATGTGTTTCTTTTTAAAAGCTCAATAGGACACTTGTTTTTCTCCCCGACTTAAAAGGAAAATGTGTGTGTTTTTCGTGGGTTGTATTCTAATAATTGTGGCCATTGTGACTATTAATTAACAATTTAAACATAAATGGACGACACACTTTTTGACCAAGTTGTCTTATCAGTTTAAAACATTATGACACGGTTTTGTTGAATACTTGATTCTGATTGGTCAAATTGGACATTCAGCAGTCTGCTCTTTTTTGACAGGAGACCGCTGTAATGGATGCTCTGATAAAGGGATAAAGGGTGTGCAGTCATATTAACGGTAAACTGTTACCAGTAAATAAAAAAAGAGAGAACAGAACAAGAAAACAAGAGAAGCAAAGAGGTTACAAATATTAGAGAAATTAGCAAAGAAGACAGACAGGAAGTTAACACCAACAGGAACAAGGTGTGGGCTCTTTCAGGGATTAAAGACTGGTAAAAATAGTGAAATACTGACGTCAATGGCGGGGTGAGGTGAGGGAAAGAAAGGATAAAATAACTTATTCTCAAGGAAGAATTACTAATTGAAAAAGCGATGAAATTATGTTTTGAAACACATTTTTTACAAAGACTGTAACACATCATGTGAAGCATTGGCTCAAAAAGGTATATTATGTAACATTTCCTCATTAAAAGGCATTGAAAGGACTGGACCTAGTGCGGAACTTTCCTCAGATTTCAGAGGGCTTGTTTACCAACCTCATAAATACAAAATAATGACTTGGAGAAACAAAAGTGCCTCATAAGGAAGAAAGTCCCCTTAGACATGATTTAGGAGATCTTAAAGGTCCCATGTCATTAAGACTGCACGATATTGGAAAAAACTGACATTGCGATATTTTCTTCCCTTCAATATGAAAAAATACAGAAATTGTCTGCAAACCATCCTTTCTTGAACTTTAGTGCTATGCAATTGGTATTTTTCTAACTATATTTAACCGGATGAAGGATTTTAGTCACGGACATCTGGATCTTAAGTTATCAGAGCAACAAGCTGAGCTAGCTCGGTTAGCAGCGCCGAACTGCCCTGAAGAAACACAGGAAACTACTTTATTCAGTGTTTTTACCTTGAATCACCGGGTCCGTTTGCTTTGGAGATTTGATTGTGATTGGTGGTTTGCCGTGCATGCAGAGCCTGCATGTCACTCACTCAAGTACCCCTGACATAAGAGCCGCGCGAGTTATCCTTTTGTAGCAAGCAGCAAAATAATTGTAACATGACGTGTTTGAGTTAATTTGCCTACTTAATATCGCACGTCCTAAAAAGAAAATGTGTGCGATGTGACTATTGCGCATGCGCATATCGCGATTATCGTCACGACACGATATATCGTGCAGCCCTACATGTCATGGCCATTTCTACTGATCATAATTCCATTGTTGAGGTCGACTAGAATAGATTTACATTGTTCAATGTTCCAAACTCACATTGGTTCTATTTTGTCCCTACTGACCGCCAGAGGCGGTGCTTTAAGCACTGGATATGTCCATCGCGCGCATGCGCAGCTCGAGTACCAATAACAACCTCGTGACAGCTATATCAGCCGGTGTCATCAGAGGATCTGTTCCTTTCATCTTCTCGCTGCACGAGGGTAGGCTACATTTTTGTAGCCTACAGCGTTCAGGTTTGAACGTTTGATCTGAGGGATTGCTCTGCAAGCAGCTGGCCGCGTGCAGCTTCGCGACTGACAGTCGGAGCTACGGGTCGTTAACGCGTCCTCCAGGAGCTGTGGCCGGCTGTGCGCTGTGCAGAGCCTCGACAGACAGGTTTGTGTCAGCTTGTTGCTGGTGATGGCTGTGTCCCTGCACCCTCTCCCAGCCAAGTTGTCCTGATTGCCGTCTTGTTTTTTGTTTGGCTTAGACTTTCTGGTGACGACAGTGTTCCCGCTTCCTCTCCCATAAAGTTGCCCTTATGCTCTTTTGAAAGTTCTGCTTGTGGCGTTGTGCCCGAGCTATCATTAGCATTTGAGTCCCAGCTTTGGCTGTGTCCCTCATTCAATTTAGTATGGAAAGCCCAGAGTGTCATATTTTAAACCTGTTTTTCGTTTAGATGCAGAGAAGAGAGTAAGGTAAGTACTTTCTATTTCTTAGAAGCTATTATCTGGTCTTAACATTTGTGTTCTGACTTGGTCGCTTGATTGTTAGCAGCAGCCGCTTGGCTAACACCTTGCTGTTAAGCTTAATTATTAACTCAGCCGCTGAGGGCATTGCTCCCGCTCCCGGTAACATAGGGTTTGATTGCAGTAGCGCTAGATCGTTGTATTACTGCTCCTAGTACTAGACTCCTAGCACTAGGATGATATGCAGAGAACATCTTCACTGCGGGTGCTGTGTGCTCTGCATAGGCGGCGCGTGAGGCTCAGGTTTGGGAAGGCTAAATAACTTTTTTTTACCTGACGCTGCCCGCCTCCGATCAACTCAGTGAAAGCACCGCCTGCTGACCAATCAGAGCTCAGTGTGCGGAATTTAAATCTATCAAGTCATATTACAGGATAAAGGAAATACAGTTTAAACTGCAGTAGCCTATGCAGAGAAGACGCCAACGTATCACACTTATCATTCATATCACATCATCAATCAGTACATCGATCATATAATATCACAATATTTCCTTATCTGAGTCAGCTTCTCGAGCCGTATCTGGCCGTGCAACACTTAGGCTACATTGTCACACATACTGTATGCAGAAGTATTATTTTAAGCAACACATTAAGTTGACGAAACACTCAAATGTAATTAAAGTCAGATCCACTCGTGTCTTAGACGGGGCAGTGATATCATAAAACTGCTGTACACATTGATTCAAACACTTGAGTTGATAACCAGCGTCGTAGGACCGCTTAGCGAGATCTCGTTTGTTAGGGTTAGTTAAGATAACTCAAACATATCCAGGGTCTGTTGAACTGGCTTCGTAGTACGGGGCACAGGTGGCTGCATAGCAGCGCTAATGTCAAAGACACAAACATTATATTTTTTATTTTACCAGGATGCAGTGACACAAATATTTGGGAAGGCTTAGCCTTCCCTAGCCTACAGTACCCGCCGCCCCTGGTGCTCTGCATGTGCGGTTACTACTGTAACCATGGCCTACGGTTCTATGCGGGCTGTTCTCTTTCTTAGAAGCTAATTATCTGGTCTTAACATTGTGTTCTGACTTGGTTGTTAGCAGCAGCCGGTTGGCTAACACCTTTTATGTACTGTTAAGCTTCATTATTTAACTCAGCCGGTGAGGGCAATGCTCTCGCTCTCGCTCCCGGTAAACGCATGGTATGGTTGCAGTAGCGCTATATTGTTGTATTTAGTGCTCCTAGTACTAGACTCCTAGCACTAGGACGATATGCAGAGAACAATCTTCACTGTGTGCTCTGCATGTGTGGCCATTAAGGAGGATTTCATCCTCCCAATATTATATTATCTAGTGGGCAGCCGTTTGGCTGACACTTTTAGGCACCGGCCACAGTTACTACTGTAACTAAGGTTCTATGCCGTAAGTACTGGCCATAATTACTACTGTAGCTACGTTTCCAAGCCGTGTAAGTACTAACCATAGTCAATACCGTAACTACGGCTCTATGCTGTGTAAGTACTGGCCATAGTTACTACTGTAACTACGGTTTTAAGCCGTAAGTACTGGCCATAGTTACTACTGTAACTACGGTTTCAAGCCGTGCAAGTACTGGCCAAAGTTACTACTGTAACTACGGCTCTATGCTGTGTAAGTTCTGGCCATAGTTACGACTGTAACTACGGTTCTAAGCCGTGTAAGTACTGGCCATAGTTACTACTGTAACTACGGTTATATGCCGTGTGAGCACTGGCCATGGTTACTGCTGTAAATACGGCTCTCTGCTGCTCTCTTCTTTAGAAGCTAGTTATCTGGTCTTAAACATGTGTGTTATTTGACTTGATCTCGCTTGATCGTTAGCAGCAGCCGCTCGGCTAACGTCTTGCGTGTACTGTTAAGCTTCTTTATTTTACCCAGCTAGGTGAAGGCAGTGCTCTCGCTCCCGCTTCCTCTGCCGGTAATGCGGATGTAGCTACATCCCTTTTTCTGTTCGGCGAGTAGTAGCACCGCTCTACTCTTCCCGTTCAGCAGGTAGCTGGTGAAGGCTGTGTTCCCGCACCCGCTCCCAGTTACGCTGCATCTGGCATTCGTCTCTAACTCAACCAGTGAAGGCATTGTTTTCTCCCCCATTCCTGGTAGATGCTGAACTGCCTTGTCTTTCCGTTAAGTAGGTAGCTGGTGAAGGCTGTGTTCCCGCACCCGCTCCCGGTTACGCTGCATCTGGCATTCGTCTCTAACTCAACCAGTGAAGGTAGTGTTCTCGCCCCCGCTCCTGGTAGACGCGGAACTGCCCTGTTTTTCCGTTAAGCAGGTAGCTGGTGAAGGCTCTGTTCGCGCAACCGCTCCCGGTTATGCTGCATCTGGCATTCGTCTCTAACTCAGCCGGCAGTGTTCTCGCCCCCGCTCCTGGTAGACGCTGAACTGCCGTGTTTATTAATCCAGCCAGGTGAAGGCAGTGCTCTCGCTCCCACTCCCTCTGACGGTAACGTGGGTGTAATTACATCCCTCTTTCTGTTTGGCGAGTAGCAGCAACGCTCTACTCTTTCCATTAAGCAGGTCGCACGCATCTCTGCTTGTCTAGCTGACATCTCTCAGTGGATGTCTGCTCATCACCTCAAGCTCAACCTTGACAAGACTGAGCTGCTCTTCCTTCCGGGAAAAGATTGTCCCACTCTTGACCTAACAATCAACATCGGCACCTCAGTTGTTTCCCCGACTCAGACTGCAAGGAATCTGGGTGTGATCCTAGATAACAAACTGTCCTTCACTGCAAACATAGCTGCTACAACCCGTTGCTGCAGATACACGCTTTACAACATCAGGAAGATACGTCCCCAGCTGACACAGAAAGCGACGCAGGTTCTGGTCCAGGCTCTCGTCATCTCAAGCCTAGACTACTGCAACTCCCTCCTGGCTGGTCTACCTGCATGTGCCATCCGACCTCTGCAGCTCATCCAGAATGCAGCGGCTCGTCTGGTCTTCAACCTTCCTAAATTTTCCCACACCACTCCGCTCCTCCGCTCCCTTCACTGGCTTCCGGTAACTGCTAGAATCCACTTCAAGACACTGGTACTTGCTTACCATGCTGCGAATGGATCTGGCCCTTCGTACATCCAGGACATGGTTAAACCGTACACCCCAGCGCGTGCACTACGCTGCGAGGGGGACCCAAGTTCCCATCAGCAAAAACACGTGGGTTTGCTATCCTGGCTCCAAGATGGTGGAATGAGCTCCCCATTGACATCAGGACAGCAGATAGCTTACACACCTTCCGGCGCAGACTGAAAACTCATCTCTTTCGACTCCACTTCGAGCGATAGAACTATTAACAAAGCACTTATATACTAATAAAGGACTGGCTTATCTAAAGCCAGTTGAGTAGCACTTGAAATGTTTGGCTCTATGAAACCTGATGTACTTATATGATTCTGTTTTCTTCAAGGTTGTGTCTTCCTGGTCGAATGTACTTATTGTAAGTCGCTTTGGATAAAAGCGTCAGCTAAATGCAATGTAATGTAATGTAGCTGGTGAAGGCGTACCAGTCGAGCCAGGGGAGCTGTTTAGGTCAGCTGCCCTGGAGGCACTGGAGCGTGCTGCCCAAGCTAGGCAGACCAGGCAGCAGCTCTCGGGTCTTCGCAGACCTGTGCCCACTCCCAGCAGGCCCAGGGAACGCTCTAGCAGCCGCACTCAGCTGCCAGATTACAGGGGTGGTCTGCAGAGGTCTTAGCGGCCCACTCAACCGCTTCCCAATTACTTTTGTGCCCCAGGTCGCCCACCTTCCAGGCCGCTTCGTGCCCCAGAGCCTTACCGGCGCCCCCCAAGAGGCTCCAGGGGCCTGGGGGCTGGTCCCTGAAATCCCGGGGGCGGTCGTCGGCTGCCTTCCCAGCAGCAGCTCAGTTACTGGGCGGTCTGCACTTCCGGCCCTTGGGTGGTTTTCACCTTAACCCAGGGGTACGGACCGCAGCTCCGGCCCCTAGCCTTCGGCTGGGTCTAACTGACAGTCGTCAGCGATCCGGCAGGGGCCCTAGCTCTGGCCCAAGAGTTGTCCGTCCTTCTGTCCAAGGACGCAATCAAGCCAGTAAGACCCTCTGCTTAGCCCAGGGGGTTCTACTCGGCGTACTTTCTCGTGAGCAAGAAAGTCGGCGGATTTCGCCCGATCTTGGACCTCAGAGTAATCAACGACCACTGCATGCACAGGTGGAGTGGTTCTCAACTGTGGACTTGAGGGATGCCTACTTCCACGTGGGCCGGGCAAGATGGTGCCTTATATTTAGTTCCTCCGGCCCTTGGGCAGACTGGCAGCTGCCTCGCCCGCTGGGCCCTTAGGTCCGCTGTCGTTGCGCCCCATGCAGATTAGGGGTGTTGAAAATAATCGTTTCTACGATGCATTGCGATGCGGACGTGGACGAAGATAATCGGTTATAGCGTAGTAACGTTGCTTCCTGATTTTCCGGCCGCGGCTTTACTATAACGTTTTTTTTTCTGTCACTTTAATATCAAATCGGTCGGTGACGCAGAGATCAGGGAACAGACGTGACAGCGGCACAGCAACACCAAACACGGAGCAGTCTGCTTTATCCACCAACACAAGAACACCAGTCCAGAACCAACAGCAGAAGGACCCGCTCTGAATCACTCCGTGTCGCTGCGGCACAGGGATTTATGTTTTTCAAAAATAATCACGTTACAATCATGTCAGGTTTTTGGTGGATTTAATTAAGTCTTGGATTGCAAAGTATGAATGTCCTCTAGCAATTTTCAGACGATATATACGTGTGTAAAGTTTGTGAAGGCAGGAGGAAAAAAGCTTCCGCGATCACCGTCTCCTCTCCGTTCCTCCAAACCCCGCCCCCTCCCTGAAAATAATGAGTGACAGGCTGATAGTGACCCGATAGAAACTTTATTATTCACTTAATCACTGAGATATGATGAAGCTAATTTAATCTCATACATTCATGGGATTTATGTAACAGTAAGACAGAGAATGTAAGTGTGCACCCACATGCAGTATTTTTGTTTGTATATTGTAAATACTCCTGTTGTCTGCTGTGTTCAGACTCAAATCCTGTGTGTGATGCCACATTCAGGACATTCAGTGTCCTTTTTTTAACAGAAGACCGTTGCTTGAAGCTGCAGCTAGACTGCAGAAGCATAATTTTTTTGTTTTTGAGGATGGAACAACTTCACACACAGATATAGGGAGGCTAGACCTATACAATTCATTTATTTTGGTTTATAAATGAATGTCAAGACATTTTTGTTATTGATTTCTGAAGCACTTTCTAAATAATAAAAAGAGAGTTCATATGTATTTACTGCATGTATGCATTGATGAAAAATAAGCCATGTGCAGTAATATAGAAAATTGAGGATGCAACGCATTGGTATGAATCGTGATGCATCGGGATATCGAATTGAATCGAATCGTTGACAGGATAATCGTAATCGAATCGTGAGACCAGTGAAGATGCACAGCCCTAATGCAGATGTGGCTGAACAGCCTTCACTTGGACGCCAAGTGGCACAGGCACAGGGAAGTCAGGGTGTCGCAGCATTGCCTCCACTCTCTGTCACGCTGGAGGGGCAGGGCCTATCTCCTGGTGCGCGTGCCCATGGGCGCCATCCCATCCCGCCAGGAGACCATCACCATAGGTGCATGTCTCTCAGGGTGGGGTGCAGTGCGGCAGGGCAGGACCGTTCAGGGTCAGCGGTCTGCCCAGGAGAGTGCGCGCCAGGTCAACGTGCTAGAGCTTCGGGCTGTGCAGCTTGCACTCACGCACTTTCTACCCCAACTGGGGGGCAAAAATGTGCATGTTCCTTGGAGACAGCATGTACGTTGTTGCTTAGACAACAGTCCCTTCTAGATAGTGGACGTTCTCACTCCACTCTGAATTTATGTGGCTGCGATTTCTGCCCGACATGTTCGGGTTGACGGCGGGGTGCCACAGGTCGGTGTCCCTCTTTATGAGAGGGGCTTTACGGCAGCGTCCCCCTAGCACCCCGAGGGCTCCGGCTTGGGACCTGCCCCTGCTGCCGGATGCTCTATCATCTCCTCCCTTCGAGCCCCTGGCCCAGGTGGGGCTTAGGTGGCTGCCCTTGAAGGCAGCATTTCTGCTTGCCATAGCCTCAGGGAAGCGAGTCGGGGAATTGCATGTCCTCTCCATAAACAATACATGCCCGAGGTGGGACTCTCAGGCGTTGCCCTTTGGGCAAATGTGGCATTCCTGCCCGGGGTCCTTCCACAAACCCACTTCAATCAGCCTGCCCAGCTGGCACGCTTTGACATTCAGGAGTACGGCACGTCGAAGTTGCTGTGCCCTGGCGGCACTAAAGGAGGTTATGCCCTCTAACCAGTGGCTGCCCCACTGGGTTGTCGATACCATCTCATAGGCTTACGGGGCCAGTGGCCGCCCCCTGCCATCAGGCTGAGATGCCACTCTACAAGGAGCATCTCAACATCTTGGGCTGCCCTGAGGGTGGTGCCCCTCGAGACCATCTGCGCCGCGGCGTCGTGGGCGTCTTCTGGCACATTCTCCAGTTGTCATCAGGTCAATGTCGCCACTCCCCATTCTTTGGGCGTGGTCCTTTTGCCGAGCTCCGCTGCTTCCAGTGGTGAGCAAGGGCTTGGATTCTTCATGACATTGTTGGTATAAGTCATCCAGTGCTTAAAGCACCGCCTCTGGCGGTCAGTAGGGACGAAATAGAACGATAGTTACGGCTGTAACTACGGTTCTATGAGTCCCGGATGACCGCCAGAGTTCCCTGTCACTCAGAATTATTGTGTGCTCGCGAGAAGATTCTGGGAACAGATCCTCTGACGACAGCGGCTGATATAGCCGGTGTCACGTGGGTCATAGGTGACTTTGTTGTTATTACATGCGCGCAATGGACATATCCAGTGCTTAAAGCACCGCCTCTGGCGGTCATCCGGGACTCATAGAACCGTAGTTACAGCCGTAACTATCGTTTCTCATACAGCATCTCTGTATAGCCCTCCTGGCTGGTCTACCTGCATGTGCCATCCGACCTCTGCAGCTCATCCAGAATGCAGCGGCTCGTCTGGTTTTCAACCTTCCTAAATTCTCCCACACCACTCCGCTCCTCCGCTCCCTTCACTGGCTTCCGGTAACTGCTAGAATCCACTTCAAGACACTGGTACTTGCTTACCGTGCTGCGAATGGATCTGGCCCTTCCTACATCCAGGACATGGTTAAACCGTACACCCCAGCGCGTGCACTACGCTCTGCATCAGCCAAACGACTCGTTGCGCCCTCGCTGCGAGGGGGACCCAAGTTCCCATCGGCGAAAACACGTGGGTTTGCTATCCTGGCTCCAAGATGGTGGAATGAGCTCCCCATTGACATCAGGACGGCAGATAGCTTACACATCTTCCAGACTGAAAACTCATCTCTTTCGACTCCACTTCGAGCGTTAGAACGATTAACGAAGCACTTTTATACCAATAAAGGACTGGATTACCTAAAGCCAGTTGAGTAGCACTTGAAATGTTTGGCTCTATGAAACCTGATATACTTATATGATTCTGTTTTCTTCAAGGTTGTGTCTTCCTGGTCGAATGTACTTATTGTAAGTCGTTTTGGACAAAAGCGTCAGCTAAATGCAATGTAATGTAATGT
Source organism: Gymnodraco acuticeps (assembly GCF_902827175.1). NCBI lineage: Eukaryota > Metazoa > Chordata > Actinopteri > Perciformes > Bathydraconidae > Gymnodraco > Gymnodraco acuticeps. The sequence goes on along the minus strand of NW_022990341.1, from coordinate 439,684 downwards.
AATGTATTCACATGATATTCACTCTGTCCTAAACGCCTTGTTGGAGCTCCTGCCCCCCCCCCTCCCTGTGAGCCCACTGTGCTCTGATTGGTCAGCTCGCCCACTCTGTTCTGATGAGTCCACCAGCGTTACAGCGGAACATCAGTGATTATGTGTTGCAATGGCGTTAGCAACCAGAAAATGACACCAGTAATGACAAACAGATGAGACCAGGTAATAACCAGAAAAGCATGTCATGGGACCTTTAAATGGACTTGTGCGACTTAATAAAGTAATGAAAACTATTTTTCTTGTATCCGCCTGATATTACTTTAGCTCAGGTATATTATTTGTTCTTTTGTCCTGAAAGTCTTTGCTTTGCCACCAATCCAGCTGCTGTTATCAAGTTGAAAATGCCAAGAAGGTCACAAACAGCAGACACCACAGTCCCTCTCAACAACAACAAAAAGCCTCAAGTATGTTGTGCGTCCTGTATTTAACTGTGGACTTCTAATTTACAACAAAATAATTTATTTTGTAATCAAAGATAGAACATTTAAGTTTGTGCAGTTTATTGTGATAATTTAAGGTGTCAAGTGGAGGCATCTAAAGGAAGTAAACAAAATGTCAAGCAATTGCAAACCAATATTAATAAAAAAGTAGTTCTCAATGTATTCCCCCGGATACATTTCTTAAGGTTTCTTAATATAAAAGCACATGAAAGTCGTGCTTCAAGCTCTAATATCATCACAATAATTGGACATTTCCTCATGTTGGCCTTTTAGCAACAAGGAACAATGGGTGAATAAAATGGTCCATAAAATCTATTAGTCTTTAAGCAGCAGGGTTTCATCTGAAACACTGAGTGACAATTTGTTAATACACTCTTCATCTAATTTGAATGCTTCAATAAGCTTTGCAAGGGGGCACAAAGTGTGGCCTTTTAAGAGTTGCTATTGCACAACCATGAAAAGACATTTGAAGAGCTTCTGCAACAAAAAAGGAGTTTTAAATAACGAACCATAATGAAGTGTGGGTAATTATCAGTGTTACTCAGCTGCTGCAGTCTTGATGTCTCATTTGTATCAATGGTGCTTGTAATTGCGAAAGGTACAGCACATTACGACACCTCCAATGTCATTCTCTTGTGGGTTTTTTTGGCTGCTCCTGCATTTGCAAAGTGTTATTACTCACTGAGTTAAGATCTGGGAACAGTGCAACGTCAATACAAATTATTCAGGTGAAGAAAAACCAACAGCTTTCACAATCATACAGATGTTCTCACTAAGTCTGACTCATTGCTTTTATTGTCACTACTTTCTCACGGCAGCGTTAACAGGGATCATCTTAGTAAATGCAATGTTAGTATTATAAGAGAAAACAAAACCGATTGGTTAAGTTAACAGACTCACAGCTCAGTTCAACCTTGACCTTATTATAACTTGGGCATGCATACACGCATTATTGAATACATTTTGGGTGTACTCAATTTCAATTAAACTTGCAAAAACAGGTGATACTTTGGCTTGATTTTTAAACTCCGTGATTCAGATGACATTGTAAACAAATAGCAGCAATTAACAATGTGAAGTAATACTTATAAAAGCCTTTTGCTGGATGAATTAAATCAACTTATTTACAGATTTGTATGTATTCATAGATAGGGAAAAGATGTTTCTCAATTAATTAAACAAATAGTTTAACAATTGATACAGAGGTGGTTCATGGAACGTAGAGAACATTTGTTCACATTGTAAAAAAAATACCAACCTGGCTGTGTAAGTCAACTAAAGGAAACATGAGTAACAATGACAGAGACAAGAGAATAAATAAATAGTTAAACAAATATAGAGTTTATTTTTCAGATGTACATTAAAATATAAAAAATATAATAAAGAAAGTAAGCTCAACAGCATTTGACAATACACAGAAACACATATCCACAGACATGCACTCGTTGCCACAGTGACGCGTCCTAAAACCTATCGATCATAAATCTATCGATTAGATTTATGATTGGAAAATTATAAAAGTAGGGTAGACATGTGGATATTATCCGGCTGAACAAAACGTGATCCGTCTCTTCAATGTGTGTCAACCACAGACCTTATTTCCAGCTATCTTCCAAAATCCTATGGAGAAATTGCATTGGTTTTTGTCGAAGGAACCGGAAAAATGTTAACTTACTCCCGGGTTTTAGGATGCGTCACTGTGGCACTCTATAGAAGATGTGTCATGTAAAGACTTCATAACATGCATTTATAAAGAAACACAATCTGTCTCCATCTCTTTGGAGCATTACATTACTAATGGCATACAAATTGCCTCCCACGTCCTGTAATAATCCCATGCATTAAAAGGTGACCGCAACATTGATTTCCTCTGGTCTGTTAATGTTAGTAGCGCTTACATGTTGCTAAATATTATGGTTATCTTTCTCCTCCTTCCCCTCGGTTTCCTCCTGTTGCTCAAAGAAGATAAGATGAAGGGAACTGTTTGAAATTAAAAGTAAGGTCTGAGTAGACAATATCCTCTCAACAGACAGGATTGTATTTAATGTGTATTCTGACTCAATTCTAAATGACTAAGTTACTGTTTGATATCTTCTTCGGGGAACATGACTAATAAGTTCATTATGTGAAAGTAAGTAAACAAAAACAACAGCTTCTAAGAAATGTCCTTCGGAACAGACAACTGAGGTCCAACACTACTCATCCGGGTTGAGTTTGTGCATGAGATGTTAACGGACGATTTTCTGGTAGATCTCCACTGTTTAAAGAGTCCCCTCACTTTTTGCCGAAATTGCTGTCCTACAATGACGTAGAGGATGGGGTTGAGAACACTGTTGAAGAAGGCGAGGTACATGAAGACATGGCCGCAGATGTTAAGGGCGTAGTCAAGGCTACACCCTGTCAGGACTCCAGCTTCTTGCAGCAAAAGTAATATCTTTGTCACGTGGAATGGCATCCAGCAGATCATAAACGCCAGGAGGACCGCCAGCACCAGAGTGGTGGCCTTTTGCTCCTTCTTCTGGGTGTTTAAGCCCATCAAATATCCGGTTGTTCAGAGCTTGAAGAATATGTATAGTACAGTAGAAGATGATGACAAAGGGGATGATGAAGCTGAATGTAACCTGCATCACATCAAACACAACCCTTTCAGTGAGATTTCGGAAAGCCATATAGCATATATTAGATTGTATTTCAGGGAAATCTTTCACTTCCCTGAAGACAAGTGTGGGGACACTTAGGAGCAAGCCGAAAGACCACACCAGCACACAGCCCAGTTTGGCATATTTTGGCCTAGATATTCCTATATGGGACAGAGGGTTCGCTAGTGCCATGCGACGATCTATGCTTATCAAAACGAGGAAGTAGATGCTAGAGTAGGCGTTCATGTTGATGCCAAAGTTGACCAGTCGACACAGGTGATGAGAAAAGGGCCAGTTGAATTGGTTGGCTGCATTCACAGCCCAGAAGGGCAGACAGGACGTCAGGATCAGGTCAGCAGCAGCTATGTTGCTTAAGTAGATCTCAGCCACGGTACAGGACTTCTTATGAAGACAGAAAACCCCGAGGACAAATACATTCAACACAATTCCCAGCACAGCGACGAGCAGGATATACACCGGCAGCACAGAGATGTGCCAAAAATGTGGTTTTTCACTATAACACTGACTCCCATTCATGTTGTTTTGCTCTCCATTTATCGCCGTAGTGTTGAAGTTAGCGAGGATGCTGTGGAAGTAAGAGGAAGGCAAACAAGATGTTTAAACAAACACAAATGCAAGGTAACTTCAACATTTCCTTTGAAATATGTTATGCTGAGATAATGCTTGAATACACAGTTACACTGAACAATGTGAAATAGTTGTATTCCAAGTTTAATGCAGGTGCCAGACTAGTTTATGATGAACACAAAATAACAATAAGGATTGTTATACATGTATGTTTATGTACAAGCAAAACAGAAAGTTATGAAATGTTTTTATGAATAACTTTTATACAGGCTTTTTATTTCTCTCCCCACGACAACTTGATAGGCTGTTATCCGGTTATAACTTGAATGAATATGCAATTCATTCTCTGGAATTTTCTAGCATATCTTGAATTTAAGCAAACATGCTCTGACAGGTTCACTCTGATCTTCAAAATGAATTTGGCTTTCACAAAGCAAACCAAGGGATGCACTTGCCCTCTTGGGATTGTTCACTTCGATATTTGATCATATTTGTATATGCAGATTAAGGGTAAAGAAGTATACATTAGCAGACATTCGAAATACTCAAGTCAAGTACAAGTACCATCATTTTAATATAGTAGTTGAGTAAATGTCCAAACCTGCCACCACTAATTTACTATTTTAAAAGTTTTCAATATAAATGCATCAAGAGTTATTCTAAAATGCATCAACATAGTGCACACGTCACCATCTTCTAACATCTAACACTCATCTAACAACATGTTGAGACATGCAGTTAGAGAACTGTTAATTTGTTGGAAGAAACATGTCTTCCATTTTAACAGACTGTCTAAATGTGGTGCCGGTATTACACTATTTTCAGTTTCAGATCACTTTCATGCAGTAAAGTACATTTATAGGATGAGTCTGTACAAAGCACAACACATTACAGATGTTACTTATTTACCCCCTCAGGATTATAAAATAACCCCACCACCCATCTGTTCTGTCTACTGCGGTCTGGCAGGCGGTACCGCAGCATCCAGACTCAAATCACCAGACTAAGGGACAGTTTCATCCCACAGGTCACAAGACTGACACCTGAACTTTTGAAAGAACATCCATAACATTCATCCGTTTGCAACTTATATCGATCAATATTCCAATGACTTGTATATAGACTATTTTGCACTATTTCTATTTTATTTGTATCTGTTTTATTGTGTTGGCCTGTGACCTAAGATTTTCATTGTCATAAGTACACTGTAGCTATGTACAAATGACAATAAAAGCCTTGATCCTTGAACCTTATTTATAACCCATGCTAACATTCAAACTACAGTCAATCGTGGTAAAACATTAAGAAAGTAATATGCACACCATATGAATGTCAATGCCTACCTTGTGGACGGAAGAGCCATTCTTCTTCTTGTGCAGATACACTGTTTCAGAACTTTGTTTCACTGAGGTCTACCTCTGACACGCTCTCCGAAAGAGAAAGGAAACCAATGGAAAATGATGTCAGGCAGACTCCTTAATGTTTGCAAGCTGTTGAGACCCCGCCTTCATATTACATTGCATTTAGCTGACGCTTTTATCCAAATTGAATTACAATAAGTGCATTCAACCAAGAAGATACAAACTTGAAGAAAACATATAATCAGGTTACATAGAGCCAAAACATTTCAAGTGCTACTCAACTAGCTTTAGATATTTGTATTCAACTTTGTTTCTAATATGGTCACAGATATTTTGAGCATTAAATTAAGGTCAAGATTGTTTTTCATATACTTGACCTGTATGTTAGAGTTTTTAAACTACATTCAACTCTTTACTAATAAAGAAATAAAATATAGTATCTCTGAAATACATTTTCAAAAACTGTTTTACATTAAGAAAAACCCAGAAAACAAAAGTGAGTTTTCAGAAGAGATGTGAGAGAAGTAACTGAGTGTGTCTGCATGGAAAACAGCATTTTCTCCAAAACCCAGAATTCATGAAACTGTTTAAACTTAAAATATTCCCCAATCTTCCCCCCCCCCCCCCCACTGACCCCTTTATACATCCAGAATTCCTGTTATACGACTATCGAAAAATATATAAATCACCATCAAATCTAACTGATTGAAATAAAATGTTAAAGTAAAATCTTTTTGCTATTGTTAAAGAGTGAATTCTGAAAAGCTGCTGCGGTGTGGAGCGAGGCATAGTGTGGGTGCTAAAGCAGAGTAAAGTGACAGAATGAGCCAGGTTGCAAAAGGGAATTATACTCTTCCTGTCTGCCTGCTTTTCAGGAGTATATGGCCCTTAGCTCTGCTGATAAAAAAGCAAACCACATCCACAGCTAATCCCCTCATCGCTCCCCTAAATCTGCAGCAGAGACCATGTGACCAGAGGAGTCTGGAGGAAAGGGAGTTAGGAGGACGAGAAATACAATTCGATAAAGAAGGAGGTGATGAAATAAGAATAGTATGAGATGCAACAGGTGGAGATAAAACATAACCAAGGAAGTGTTGGTGTCGTATTAGTTTGTAAAAGTAAAATCCACTAGGTGTTAAAGGAGTGGATTGACAGTTTGAGAAATATGCTAACTGTTTTTTTTAGATATCTACAACCGGTCAGCTTAGCTTGACATAAAGACTGAAGAAGAGCTACTAAACAGGATAAATATGTATTGCTGTATCGATCCTAGTGAAGGCAACAGGTGCATTTATTTATCTTTTGTCGCATTTCAACTGCATGCTGGGCACACTCCTGGTTTGGTTTTCCATGTACTGACAAAAAGTTAAATATAGTAGTCCATATGGAAAGTGGGAAAAGGAAATCCTGAAAAAGCACCTTGTAACAAAATGCAGTTGAAATAAAGCCGTACCATGCAGGGAAAATGTATCTTGAGGCTATTCAATATAGCTTCATATTTAATGGAGAGATATTAAAGTGTTAGACGGTTCTTACATATTGAGATGAAAACAACATTTCATATTCAAATAAGATCAAAACCTTTAGGTGTGTTCTTCAGGCTAAGGAAACACTGAACTATTTTTCATCCTGCTACTCTGAGAAAACACAAGTCCAGAATGTGCAGCCTTTAATCTCTGCATGTTTCTCAGGATGTG
>NW_022990341.1:255408-430408 GCF_902827175.1 Gymnodraco acuticeps | reverse complement strand
AAGCAGGGAGCGTAATTGACTCCTGACTGAAACCACAATGAATATGAAGGAGTTTTTTGTCCTCCCATCTCCTTTGTGCAACTTGAAAGGTGCTGCTGTTTTAGTGTCTATTAAGAAACCCAGGTAACGTCACAGACATCAAAAGTGCTTATAAACAAGTGCAGGACGGGCTCTCCTTTGGTGCCAGTAGTACTTGACGTTAATCAATCAATTACCAGCTCCTATAGTTCAACCAAGGGCTGAGGAAATCAACCAAACTAATATGGATGTGTAAGTGATAACAATATATCTAAAATTGATACTGCTACACCAGGGGTGGCCAACCCGCGGCTCTCGAGCCGCATGCGGCTCTTTGCCTAGTTTCATGCGGCTCTTCAGTTCATATCGAATTGTATATGTGTGAGTTTGGGGGAGAGACACTGACTCCTGACTAGTGTTGCACGGTGTACCGATACTTGAAAGGTACCGCGATACCCTGCCGTTAAAAACGTTCCTCCGTTTCATTAGTATCGGTACTTTAAGAATGACGGGGAAAAGTACTCCGGTGAGAAAGCGCCGTTTAATAAGAGCCGTGTGTGTTCAGCGCTCTGCTTCCACTCCCTGCACTGCAGCCGTGCCTGCAGTCCCGCCCCTCTCAAGCACGCTCTAAGTCCCTCCCCTCTCTCGTGCACGCGCTAGCTGCCAGAGCACGTGAGAAAACGAGAAGCATGGCTGCAAGTGGGAGTGCAGCTGCCGCTGCGCCTCAGTTTGTTGACAAAAAGACGCCAGAAGTGACATTTGGAAGTATTTTAGCTATATCTCTGACAGTGAGAGCAAGCCTACGGACACCACGAGGCCTGTCTGTAAGAAATGTATTAATTTGATTTAATACGAATTCTTGTCATTTCTTTTATTTATTGTTCTCATTGTTTAAAAGTGTGTGTTATGGTTATGGTTCTGGTGTGAAATAAAGCACAATAATTACATTTAAGACTGTTTCCCTTTTTTTAAGAAAAGTATCGAAAAAGAATCGGAATCGCAATTCTTGACTTGGTATCGAAAACAAAATGTTGGTATCGTGACAACACTAGCTACTCCTGACAGTTAAACCTGATATTTAGTAGGTCTGTTAAGTATTGAATGCTGATCATTCTGACGTAATTTGGCCGGTCAAAGTTGTTTGGGCTCGGATAAAATCGCTCCGTTACTTTCGTCCCGTGTTACTTTCGTCCCGTGTTACTTTCGTCCCGGCTCTCCCTATGTGTGTATGTGTGGTGTCAGGTGTCAGTATGAGAGGATGACAGCGCGTCTAATTTTGATGTGGCCCAAGAGCCAATCACAATAATACCTGTGATGCAGTGAACCAATCACCTTTGAGGGGGGGAAAACCTATCGTTGATTAAACACTATCCAGTGTTTCCCCTACCATTGTCTTGGAGGGGCGCTGCACCCCGCCAACGGAGCCCCGTGCCCCCCCCTGAAATTCAAGGTGTTTAAAAAATATATATAATTATTTATTTTTTTTAATATATATATAGCACCAAATTGCAAATAATCTATAACTACTGTCACTTTTAACATTGAACATGTGCTCTTTTATTAAATAAACTAAACACTTTCATTTTAAGTTGTGAGTTTAGTGTTTTTGACCCTAAGAAACACTGATGCATTAATCAATAACAATAATCCACAGCTCCTCTCTCTGCTCCAGAGGATTTAAAAAAAAAATATCCCAATGCCACAAAAATGCATCAGTGACGTGGTTGAAATCTTGTCTCCAGAAAACAAAAAACTGAAACAAGCGGTATCAGTGACTGTGTGTTTGATGTGGCTCTTTGCAGTAAAATAGAAAAAATGTGGCTCTTAACCTCTGACTGGTTGGCCACCCCTGTGCTACACTCAGAGCTTTATCCTTAAGAGGAAGTACTGTGGGAGTGGTGAATTTTTTTTGTCATTGCTTAAAGGGGACCTATCATGCAAAATGCACTTTTTGATGTCTTTTATATGTGTCCCCGGTGTGTCAGGCAACTCACGCAGCGTCAGAAAATAAAACCCTCTCTCTTTTCCTCCGTACCCAAATCTCTAAAGACGGAGGAACAACGGAGCTGATCCAGATTTGCGTCCGATATGATGTAATATCTGAAATGTGGACCCACGGCACTATCAGAAAGTTGCTATCAGAAACAATGCCCGACTGTTTTGGACGTAATATGGTCGGTGTTTACATTAGCATCGCTAACACTCAGAGCTAACCTGTACTGGAGAGCATGTGTGTGAAGAAGCAGGAAGTAAAAAGGAACTCATCCTTGTGGTATAACCGGCGAAGAGAGAAAGCCTTTGAGCTCCAGACTGTCTCAGAGAGAATCCTTGATAATCCATGATATGGCGTTTCATCACCGCAGTATTTAGTTTAGGCAGTAGCTGCCGGGTCCCGCATGAGCTCAGCCCCCTCCTTTTTTTTTTTAATAAGCTTTATGCCCAAAATCAGCACTTTTGAAACAGGAAGTGAAATAGAGGGATATGAGGCATGGCTAGAATGGGTGATCTGTTTGATATTTTGGGTAAAACACTTCATAGACATGTGTTTTATATATTTTAATTTTTATGAGACCTATTGCTATTGCCTAAAAATAGCATGATAGGTGCACTTTAAATTGAAAAAAGACAGCATTTGACCTTTACAGCTTTGAAAGTTGTATACTATAGTTTTGCTTTAACACAACAAACTCTTACTGATATGTGATGGGTCCAGGCTCAAGGGCGTATGGCACTCTCAACTCTTTCCAGGACATGTCGGGGCCCTGCCTGCCAGTAGCTTTGCCGATATCTGTGTTGATAGCTAATAGATTAAGAGCGGTGAATCATAGAAACAGGAAGCGCTCAAACGTTTGTGTGAGTGTATCTCATTTAGCAGTGATTCCATGTCAGCCACAGCTTGTTACAAAAAACATGACTGATAGTGTGTTTAACAAACTTAAACTAGCTTTATTAAATGTCAGGTCTTTGGCAGGAAAAACATTTTTAATCAATGATTTTATCACTGAGCACAATCTCGATTTTATGTTTTTAACAGAAACTTGGATTGAACAAAATAACAGTGCAGCTGTTCTTATCGAATCAACCCCTCCCAACTTTAGTTTTATGAGTCAGGAAAGAATGCATAAGAAAGGGGGTGGAGTTGCTATTTTGTTCAATGATTCCCTTCAATGCAGGAAGACATCGTATGGAAACTTTGATTCTTTTGAATATGTGGCCCTTCGGCTGAAATGCTCCTCTCGAGCTCTGTTCCTAAATATCTATAGACCACCCAAATACTGTGCAAGCTTTTTTGATGACTTTACTGAACTGCTGTCTATAGTGTGTATTGACTTTGACCGTCTAGTCATTGTTGGTGATTTTAACATCCATGTTGACAACCCCCAGGACAGAGGGGCCAAAGAACTGCTTTGTGTTCTTGATAGCTATGGACTGACTCAGCATGTGACGGAGCCCACGCACAATAAGGGGCACACTCTGGACTTAATTATCTCAAAGGGTCTGAATATCTCTAAGGTTGTGGTGACTGATGTTGCACTCTCTGACCATTCCTGTGTTTTCTTTGAGAGCTCTATTTCTGTTCACAAAAATGTTCAAAAAGAGGTAACCACAAAGCGATATTTAACTGAAAATACTAGGGAAATGTTTACTCAGAATTTCTCTTCCACACTTGCCCCTGCTAACATCTCAGTAAATGAGCTCGTAGATCATTTTAATTAAAAAATTAAAAATGTTATAGATGCCATTGCTCCAACTAAGGTAAAGGAAGTGTCTGGCAAGAAAATATCTCCATGGAGAAAGGCCATGACCGTGAAAACAGAAAAAAGAGAATGTCGAAAAGCTGAACGCAGGTGGCGAAAAACAAATCTCCAGGTTCACTTTGAAATCTATAAAGAGAGACTTGGCCTTTATAATTTGGAATTGAAAAACGCACGACAATCGTTCTTCTCTGACATCATTACCAAAAACAAAAACAACGCACGTGCCTTGTTTGCTACCGTCGACAGACTAACTAACCCCCCAGTGTCAGTAGCCTCTGAATCTGTATCCACCAGGGCGTGCAATGATTTTGCCTTTTTCACTGACAAAATTCAGCAAATCAGACAAGCAGTCAGTGCCTCTGCATCAGGAACAGCAAATGTGTTGTCCCTATCTCCACTTAACATCAATTCAGACATCATGACACAATTCCATCAGATTAATGATAAAAACCTAGAGGACATTATACAACTTCTGAAATCCTCCTCTTGCTGCCTTGATATTATTCCAACAGGATTTTTCAAAGATGTTTTGCCTTGCATGGCCTCAGATCTACTTCATATAGTAAACAAATCTCTTCACTCAGGTATTTTCCCACAGGCCCTGAAAACTGCAGTCATTAAACCGCTCTTAAAAAGGAATAATCTAGATGCTTCAGTAATGAACAATTACAGGCCCATATCAAACCTCCCATTTCTAGGTAAAATCATTGAAAAAGTTGTTTTTCAACAGTTGAGTAATTTCTTTCATTTAAATAACTGTTTCGATGTGTTCCAGTCAGGCTTTCGTCCAAACCACAGCACTGAGACTGCTCTTGTAAAGGTCTTTAATGACATCCACTTAAACACAGACAGTGACAGAACCTCAGTGTTAGTATTATTAGATCTCAGTGCTGCGTTTGACACTGTTGACCACAGCATATTACTAGACCGACTGGAAAATTGGGTGGGACTTTCGGAAACGGTTCTAAATTGGTTTGAATCCTACTTAAAGGACAGAAACAACTTTGTTTCTATAGGTAAATACACATCTGAGTTGACAAATATGACATGTGGGGTTCCTCAAGGCTCCATCTTGGGGCCTCTTCTCTTCAACATCTACATGCTACCACTGGCTCAGATAATGAAAAACAACAAAATAAGTTACCATAGCTATGCAGATGACACACAAATTTACGTGACAATTTCACCAGGAGACTATGCTCCAATTCAAACACTGAGTAAGTGCATTGAACAAATCAATGACTGGATGTGTCAGAACTTTCTCCAATTAAACAAAGATAAAACTGAGGTAATGGTTTTTGGAGCCAAGTCAGAATGTATAAAAGTTAGCGCTGAGCTTCAGTCTGCAATGTTCAAAACAACAGATAAAGCCAGAAATCTAGGTGTAGTCATGGACTCTGACCTGAGTTTCAACAGTCACATTAAAACTGTTACTAAATCAGCCTACTATCACCTACAGAATATATATAGGATTAAAAGACTAATGTCACAGCAGGATTTGGAAAAACTTGTCCATGCTTTTATCTTCAATAGACTCGACTACTGCAATGGTGTCTTCACAGGTCTCACTAAAAAATCTATTAGAAAGCTGCAGCTGATTCAGAACGCCGCTGCTGCTCGAGTCCTCACTAACACTAAGAAAGTGGATCACATCACTCCTGTTCTGAAGTCTTTACACTGGCTTCCTGTGTGTCAAAGAATAGATTTCAAAATACTGCTGCTGGTTTATAAAGCACTGAATGGTTTAGGCCCAAAATACATTTCTGACCTCCTGCTAAATTATGAACCATCCAGATCTCTCAGGTCTTCAGGGACTGGTCAGCTTTCTGTCCCCAGAGTCAGAACTAAACATGGAGAAGCAGCGTTCAGTTATTATGCTCCAAATATCTGGAACAAACTCCCAGAAACCTGCAGGTCCGCTGCAACTCTGACTACTTTTAAATCCAGGCTGAAGACTTTTCTTTTTGTCGCTGCTTTTAATTGAACTATTCATATCTTAGACTGCACTGTAACTTTGATCCGATGTACTTTTTTCTTTTAATGTTTATTTTATTAGCTTTTCTTTTTAATGACTGATTTTAAATGCCATTTTCTTAATCTCTTAAAAGAATAATAAATAAACTTGCCTTGCCTTTAAAAAGTATCAGATTAAACAGATAACTGGTGACTGACAGGTTATAAAGTGAAGTTTAAATTCCAGTGAAAAATCCCATGTAATGGCGAATCATCTCTGTGAGGAAGTGCACACACTCCCTCACTAACATGTTGGTCTTAACTATTTGTTTGTTAAGAAAGGTAGTACATGTTTTTGAGTTGTCTTTATTTCAGTTAAAGTTATAAAAACAGTTTACATAGACAAACTAATAAAATGCGTCTAAATTATTTTGTCAGTCTGTAAAACACACAAGCACCAAGTAATCACCATTTCCTTTGTTCAGACCTGGAGGCCATCTTGTCCCAGTGCTCAAAGGGGGAGCACGCCTCCAAAGTACTCCTTATATGTGCCGTATGAGTAGGCGGAGTCTTGGACGCGATTGGTCAGGAAATGTGTGATTTTATGAGTGTCAATTAGGTTAAAAACTATCCGTTTTAAGCAGACCTTGTTGTTCTTGAAGGTATAATATTTATGGCGATGCAATAATGAATTTACTTAAGCCTTTAGGGTTTTATTAAAGGTAGACAACAGTGTTTAATTTTGTATTTAACCCTTCACTCCGCTTTTCAGAACCATGACCTGATTGGCCAGGTTGGAGTGGGAAGGCGGGCAGTCTCCTATAAATGTGGTTGGGAAGAGAGGGGAAGGGGCATTCGTTTTTGTGTTTGTTCCTTGCTGGTGAACGCAGCACCAGGCATGCAGTTTGTGTTTCTGTGGAATAATGTGGAAGGCTAAGAATAAAACACCTGTTTATTTTTTGCAAGAAAACCCTCTCTCCACGTATCGTTCTTTCACCTGCACCTCACATCGTAACACTCTACATTTATTTAGGATCTTTTGAAAGAATACAAAAGTAATATTATTGTCTTTACTGATGTAAATGACGTGGTAACATTTTTAAATGATTAAGATGGATGCTTCAAATAAGCCAGTGGGATTTCTTCCTCTTCCTGAAATGTATGATTTGTTTTTTTTGGTGTGTATCTGAAATGCTTGTTAGCCTTGAAGATGGTTCCTCTACGGTTCAATGAGGAGATTGGAAGAAAAATGAGAGCGAGGAAATAGCTGCCAACTGTCTTAAATGGTTTGTTATGTTCTCTCTTCCCTTTTTGTCTCTATGTCAAATGAGGCGAGACAAACAAGTGCAAACTATTATCGTCACCACACGCTTTATTTCTGTCCTCTTGAGTGTCTGCCTGGACTTTATTTAGAAACAAAAACAATGTCCTCTGGTTACGGATGTATGTGTTTATCCGTCTGTTCTCCTATGTCATAGGTTTTAATTGCAGATGACGGAGGTACGGCAGATTTCTGAGGCATCTATTCACTATTACTCCCTCAATTAGAGTCTTTGTTGTAGTCATCACCCTCGCAGCGTCTGGGCCTCTTTTTGTCATCACTATAGGCCTCATTTAGCTGCAGCACCTCATCATCTTTTCTTAGCTCTCTTCACCCCCGACAAAAACACACCAACACTCAGTTACCGCCTTTAAACAGCACTGTCAAATGTTATAACATTACATTTCAGTTTGTATCTCAGACTGCATTTGTATTTAATTCAATTGAAGATGACATCCTTATTTGATCTTTTTTTTTTTTTTTTCAAGATAATTAGTTGTAGCTAGTTTAGTGCAGCACACACTTCAATTTGTATTATAATCATTTGATGAATCTATAAAAAGAAAATAGATCTAACAATACACTGTAGTCGTTACACACTTAAAAATCACAGTGGAAAAACTAAAAACAAAGCCCAATGGCATATTTGTCAAAAAGCATAAAATGGACAAAACATATATAGTGCTTTCTTGGTCACAATATAACGCTTTTCTAGTCTTTGCAACCTCTCAAAGACAGTGACACATCTTGTAGCTCTACCTGACACATACAGTATAATGTAGTAAACTCATACTACTTCCCATTGAGGCAATTTACTCAAATGATGTAGCAACTCTGAGCTAGTAATCCAGATATGCTAATATGTTTAATCTATTTGTTATACTGTTGTGTATTTTTCTTATTGGATAAGTTACAAAAAAAGACATTACCTTGCGGTCCAAACTGTAATACACCAAGGATCCCTCTTATAGCTCTGGGTATGCAATGCTTTCAACATGTTGATGTTCATTTATAAAAAGAAATGACACAAAGGGTGCGCCTGATACCGGTTACTAAGCTTTACCTGCACTCACTGTTCAGTAGAGGGGTTTAGCAAACAGTCAATTAAGAACTCTACATTACAACAGAGTGGTGCAGGAACGAGTCCTAAAACCCGGAAGTCAGTTAACATTGGACCACTTCCGGTTCCCTCGTCTTAGAGTCAACAGGGTTTTTTTAACTAGTCTTTGGAAAATAGCTGGAAATAAGGTCTGTGTTTGACACAAATTTAAGAGACGGATCACGTTTTGTTCTACGACATTAAATACATCAGCAGTGACCCCACTGGGGATTTCTGAAGAGTTTACGTGTCTGAAAAACGATGGTTGTTACCAAGTGGCTGAATAGGACTACAGAAGTTGTCGAGGACGTTGTACGTCATTACGCCGAACACGTCAACACTCCCGCTAAGTTTGTTTGCCCTGTTCTGCTTGAAAGCAAGTACCTGCCTCCTGCAAACTGTTCAAACAAACGCTTCAACTTGTACAATTTAGAATCTGTATTTTTGAAAATCGATCTTAAGTTGGCGTGACGTTGAAGTCGTGCGACCCTGCTGTAGTTCGTTTATAGCATAACGTTAGCATTTTGCTTCTGGCGATTAGATTTATGATTCGAAAATTATAAAAGTAGGGTAGACATATGGAGATTATCCGGCTGAACAAAACGTGCATTTATCAAAAAGGTTCGTTTTCCACAGATCTTATTTTTTACAATATTTCAAAATCCTATGGAGAAATCCCATTGCTTTTTTGTCGAGGGAACCCTTGCGCAGCTTACTATCGGGTCGGCCTACACAAATACCTCATCACTGCCCTCTATAAGATAATGGTTAATTCATTTAAATAAAATGAGATAATACCATGCTACATGTAGCACAAGTCACAATACGTCTCAGTTTCGTCTCTCTCTTTGTTCACAGTGGTCTTTATCCAGATTAACTCTGCAAACATCACTGTCCACGCCCATTCCCACAGAACAGAGCACACACAGTAAGTCAACAGTTAATAACAGATTTCCCAGAATTGTACGAGGGAAGTGTGGGAGAGGTTGTTTTTGTCTGCAGTCAAATAATTAATATCATTGTACAATTTGATTAGAATTTCTTTGGAAGATGGTGTTGTTTCCTGCAGCGACACTTACACCGCAACAATGAAAACTGACATTAAGTAAAAACGTTGTTGCTATCTGGCATGGCAGTGATGATAAACGAGATGCTGAGGAGTTTAGCATAATGGATGCTTGCACACTGCGTTTGTCTCCTTTAATAGATATGTTCTCTTATTTTGATCTACATCTTCAAACTAAGGCATTCATCTTTGAGACAGAGCGAGGGCCCACTGTCAAGTTCAAGTTATATTATTGATGTTGTAGACGAAATATTTGGCTTCTTCTTTACCGTTATGAAACTTCAAGATGCCATAAAAAACAACGAAAGAACCATTTGAATTTCTAATATGCAGGGTTCAATTCAATCATGCAACGTTTGTAAAAGCACTTCTCAAAATTCCACATTTACATACATTTTAAAGCCTTTCTCTCCATTTTTACATCTTAAGAGATAAACCATTATTCGAAGGTTGAAAAGATTCAGGAATAACAATATATGAATATTCCTGAGTGTCTGACGTTGGTTGCAGAATGACAGGTCTCTCCACTTTGCCTGGAACATTAACTCTCAATAAGCACCCTCCAGAGTTTCCAAGAAAACCTTCTCTGCAGGAGCTTTCGTGTCTATTTAAAACCCTGCTTTACTCGCTCATTAAAAGGAGGTGACGGGCAGAATAAGACGCGACAAGTTGACATTTCCTGGTAAACAACACTAGCAATTAATAAGGCGATAACGTGAGGCAATTCATTGTTTGCTCATTTAAAAATCCACTTCATTATCTGGTCCTGAACTTGTCTGAAGAAAAAAAACAGAAGAATATCAGAGTCAAAGGCTGTGATTGAACTCTCTGATGCTAACAAGCACTCACATTAGACCTCAGTCAACTCAAGGTAAATGCAACCATCATAGATCATGTTCTGGAGAATCTATTGGAGTAGTGTTCATAATGATGAACATTAAACAACAACATTACTAATATGTCGTTCTCAGTTGTTGCATTCTACATAGTCGTTGACATTTAGACAAAGCTCCCCTGAAGGCCGACTTTGAGATAAATAGGGGGAGCCCAAAAGAATCGTGCATATTTGTGTCACACAGATTAGAAATGTTGAGTTTCTGTAAATAAAAGTTCTTGAAATAAATAATAGTCATTGTTCATTACAGTTTCTGAATATTTGTTTTATATTTGTGAATATTTCTGGGTGTTGCCATGTGTACGTGGTGGCGGTGCATTCTTTACGCTACTTACGTTGCTATGGTTACGGCAGGCGATGCTGGCGCGGTATTTGATATTTTCATACTGATATATTTTTTTAACTCTGGCTTTGTAATAAAAAATATGGTGAAACGAAAACAGCCAAGCCTCGCAGCTTTTGGATTCACAAGCAAAGAAGTGAAGGAGTCTAAAAAGGACAACGTGAACGGAACAACTTTTAGTTAGACGGCTGTAAGCGGCGTTAGGGTCGAGTTTGACAGCTCCGCACCGAGGGAGAGGCCTGCCGAAGCGGAGCCTGGAGTGCTTCAACAACGGCCACAGCCGCCGGCGCCACCTGCACTAGTAGTGCTGTAGCGACGCGTCGACGCGTCGACTTCAAAATATCGTCGACGACATATTTCCGCGTCGACGCGTCGCTACACACACGTGGGTCACCCAAAGCAACAAGCAGTTCGCAATCGCACTTCAAACACAATGGAGACTGAAACGGCTACCACCTCCTCCTCACAGGATTGCGCACGAAGCCCCCAAACGAAAACATCTCGCCCTAGGTCTTCAAAAGCATGGGAATATTTTAAAGTTAGTCCAAAACGCAAAGATATTATATCTCACTGAGACTGCTGCATAGCCTAGCAGAAGCAGCAGCTAGCTGTGGTGGCTACCATTAGCAGCTAGCATTTGCTCTCCGATTTTTACATAAAATGGAATTATGGATTATAAATTCAATCAGTTTTTTATACATAGACGTTAAAAACCTATGGATTAACCGATTCAGCCGCGTTTTTTCTCATTTTATTGCCATTGAACACGTCTTTTGATCAGATTGACAGCTATGGTGAGACGATCTCCCGAGAAGCTCTGTGAAGGTACGTGTTGTGATGACTGTATTTGCTTCCCCTGTCGCGAGTCCGGATCACTCAGTGATGATACTATATACCTACATAATCTGTGGAGTCTCAGCTTTAATCGGATATATTGTATGTGCAGCTACAATAAGTAATAAGGGTACTTTTATCTTGAGTTCTGTGCCAATGTCCGTTAGCATTTTTCGCTCAGGGGTCATTTAGATGCTTCTTATGAGACTTGTGTTTTGTTTTGGTAAACATGGTTTGTATCGTCAGTTAGCTGAGATTATTTCCGTTAATCTGGTATAACACATTAATAGGTTCTTAAATATTAAGATCCCCTGAGACACAGTATCGTGAAAAAAAAAATTGTTACATTACGTTTTTTTTACATTACGTTTTTTATGAATTGAACAACAGAAAAATAATCGTTAGATTAGTCGACTAATCGATCAAATAATCGCCCGATTAATCGTTTTCAAAATAATCGTTTCCCCCCAGCACTATGCACTAGCGAACCTGACGATGCCCATGACCTGCCTTTTAACTGGACACAGAAAAGATGGAGTGAGTGGAATGAAAGGTATCCATGGCTTTTCAAAAAAAATTTAAAATGTGGATGTGAGATTTGCAAAGAGGCAAAAAGTATATTGATCTCCCTGCCGCTCGCAAAAAAAATCCACCTCAGTGCACCTTTCACAAGAATGGATTCAGGGAAAACTCAGCAGTGATTAACAGAATAACCTGCGGAAAAAGATTTATAAGCACCATAAGAGCCAGGCACACGAAAAAGCGATCGAGATTTCGGAGATGAGAAAAAATATGTCCTACCAAACAAGGTAGGCCTATTGGCAATCAATGTTGATCTAATGCAGGAAACATATACATCTTTCAGGTCTGCCTATATGATTGCCAAAAATAATAATAAATAGGGCTCCCCCGAAAGCAAATGGGTAATTCGAACACTGACAATAATGCATATTTAATATCAGTTCCAGCTATAGTAGAGGTGTAACTTAATAGCAGTGGAAAATCAATGTTTTTGCAGATCCCGAGTTATTTAATTCCTCACCTTGCTGCAGTGACGTAGAAGTGTACTTGAAGCTGTCCACATTTATGACAGTGGTGTATCATTCAATTGCACGCTGAAATTGAAAGGGCGCTAAATCGCAAAAATACCAAAAACCATGTAATTTAAAAAACGTTGTATTATATTTGTACCAAGCTTAACCTCATGATAATTATCTACATTCATATGCTCATATTCACATGCAGCAAGGCTTTTATTCATATATTCTATACCTGTTGTGTTAGTTTTATTATCTTTGCTTTTTAATGCCTGTTTTTAAATGTCATTTTATAATGTGTTTCTGCTGTATTTCTTCTTAAATGTCTCTTTTTTTTTTTTTTTTAAAGCACTTTGAATTGCCGAGTGCTGAAAGGTGATATATAAATAAACTTGCCTTGCCTTCATCAACAGTGGGGCTGTACAACTTGGAAATAATTACCAATTGTACTAGTTGCCATTTCAATCAAATCTAATGTATAGGTCAATCTAAAAAGTAATGTACCGGCTGTGGTAAGGTAAGGCAGTCTTGATCCACATGTGTCATCAGTCATAAGGTGTACCTCAAAGGGCTTCAGCATGGGTCTGATGTGTATAGATTTATTTTTCTAATCACAGGTTGAGAGGCAATAAAAGACAGAGATGGATGGAGCGCGGCATAAAGTGTGTGGCAAACAAGGATAAATGATAGGGTTAAAAAAAGGGCCAACTGGAGTCCAATCAATCTCTATTGTGACTGTATATACAACACATTGCAGGATGATTATATATTTGGGATTTTAAATGGATTGAATGACTGAGGTAGGTTTCCAGACAGTCAATACTCACATGAAGAGTCCGGCAGTGGCTCAGTCAGTAGGGGCTTGGACTGTGAGCCGTAGGGTCGCCGGTTCAAGTCCCCGAACAGACCTAAATATGGAGTGTGGACTGGTACTTGGAGAGGTCCCAGTTCACCTCCTGGGCCCTGCCGTGGTGCCCTTGAGCAAGGCACTGGACACCCCCACTCCCATTGCTCCCCGGGCGCTGCCCACTGCTCCTAGTACTAGACTCCTGGTACTAGGATGGGTTAAAAGCAGAGGCCAAATGTCGCGCTCTGCTCTGATTCTAGCTATCAAAGTGCATGTGGGATTTTCTTTATGTATTCTCTGCATATTTTATCTATAATTTAAAACAGTGGTTGCACTTTACTTCACTGTTTTCAGTCCAGTTAAAAAGGTGAAATGTAAAATTGAATACACTTTTATCAACTCACCCTGCAGCTCGAAGTTTCTGGTCAAGTTAAAAAAGCTCTCACATAATAATTTATGAATGAATTCAACAAAATCAAAAAATTAAGAAAAACATTAGGATTTTCCAGATCTTCTCAACAGCTCTTAAATGTGAAAGGCATTGAGAGAGCTTTTTGGGGTTGCACAAGTTGGAAAAGATAACGGATTATTGCTCATAATTATTTTTGATTGATGTTGCAATTGCGATGATGATATTTGACTGTTTGATCTTTTCGGCATCATTATTCTCATTATCGTTGAAAAATACACCAAACTACAGTGTTTTTTAAGAGGATCTGTACCAAACAAAGAATATGTGTAGGCCTGGATATCTCTGGAATTATTTCTTAAAAATGGTATTTAAACAGTTATGCCACCTGGGCGCCTCCCTAGGGAGGTGTTCCAGGCACGTCCAGTTGGGAAGAGACCAAGGGGTAGACCTAGGACCAGGTGGAGGGATTATATCTCTTCGCTGGCCTGGGAGCGCCTTGGGATCCCCCAGTCAGAGCTGGTTGATGTCGCCAGGGAAAATAAAGTTTGGGGCTCTCTGCTGGAACTGCTACCCCCGCGACCCGGCCACGGATAAGCGGGAGAAGATGGATGGATGGTATTTAAACACATATTATTTAGCCTTTAACAAATATTGTGCTTCCTGCGATTTGAGTATTGCACTAGTCCACTTTTAGATTTTGACAAAGTGCAGTTCTACTAGGGGTCAAACAAGAGAGCTCACACTGAGGCAAACACATCAAATATTAAATAACATTTTATGTATTTTTGATCCGTAACTAATGACTCTTTTCAGTGGCAGTCAGTGTAGCACTGGTGAGTCAACAACAACAAATAAAAATTCATCAGAAGTAGCTGCGAGATGCTAATGCTGCCGTTGGCATCAGCAGTGTTCACCTGAAACATGAATAGAGCAGATGTGGGCAGACATTTAAAAAAAGAAAGCCCTGCTTGGGTGAATAAACTCGTTCTCTGCATCTCTTATATGTGACACCTGTTCATTTGAAAGCTAATTCTCTTTGATTTCATGTATACGGCCGTCCTGCTCTCTGCCTGTGTCTCTAATTAAGATCCTGGTGCAGCAGCGCTAATGTTAATTCACAGGTGTCTGCTGCCTGCCAGTCACCATGGAAACCTCAAGGTATGCCGCCTATTCCGTAACACACATTCACAGGTTTTTTTTGTTGTTCTACGCCCCTTATCAAGACTGATTAGTCTGGACAACAAACAATGTTCGCTGCAGCTGATCTCTGCTGAACAGGAACATGAACATGACATTTTCACGCGCATTCTGGGTAGTAAAGACACCATAAAGACTTCTTCGTGAAAACACACTTAAGCACCTTAGCTGCCAAACATCCCTGTACTAAACTGTATTTCATTTTTACATCAGTTTATTCAATATATGTATATAGTATTACAGTACAGAGTATGAATTCTTATGTACAGTTTTTCAGTTTACATTCTGTTTTATTTTCGTATATATTTGTATCCCTAGTACTTACTTGCACATATTGCACTACTTAATTAATATATTTTTCTTTTTATGTTAAGTATATTGAGTGTTGTTTTGTTGGAGGGGAATTGAGACTTAAGATGTTTTTGTGCCAAAACTACACTGTTGCTTTTGTGCATATAAAAAATAAAGTCTATGAATAATTGAATATGAATCCGTTGATTTTTCCTCAGGATATAAAGTGCATAAATCGAAAAATGTGAGTGTATATTCTCAGACTCATGTTGCTTAAATCATTTTTTGAATCCATTACCTCTCTGTCATAGGAATTCAGGGTTGATTGATTACAAGAGTTCATATCAAAACACTGTTCCTTGATTTCGCCCCTCAGTATTTAAAACCAAGCATGTTTAGTTGAACAGGTGAACAATCTGAAATATGCCGGTGTGCACACGACCAGAAATGTGTTTAATTTTCTGACGGAAAAGGTTGACATAATGGAAAATGCCCTATTAATTTAGCATTTGTAGCCAGCAGCAGGTTAGCTTAGCTTAGCATGAACACAGGATGAACCACATAAACTATCAACTATAAAAACATTATACGAAGAGCTACGAAGAGGGTTTACAAAACAAACAACCAACAACATAATTATTACATTCAAATGAAGTACATTATTCAAGTTTACATTAACTTTGGAGAATAACACGGGAGAAATGAGGGGAGGGAAGTAAGAGCGGAGAGCTCCTAATATCTTCTCTCTCAAAAGATAATAAGAGAGAGAGACATGATTAGGAGAGAACTCGAAAGAGACTCTATCTCTCTATATCCCCTCTCTCTCTCCCCTATTCTCTCTCTCCTACCTCTCTCTCTCTCCCTCTCTCCCTCT
This sequence comes from Gymnodraco acuticeps, assembly GCF_902827175.1. Taxonomy (NCBI): domain Eukaryota; kingdom Metazoa; phylum Chordata; class Actinopteri; order Perciformes; family Bathydraconidae; genus Gymnodraco; species Gymnodraco acuticeps. The sequence continues at coordinate 414,463 of NW_022990341.1, read as the reverse complement.
CTCCCTCTCTCTCTCCTCTCCAGCCGGTCAGTATCGTCTCATGCAGCTCACTGATCCAGTAATGAGTGACCCGACAGTGAAGAATAAATATATTTATAATTAGTTTAGGTTGTTGTTGTTCTAATGAGATGTGTGGTATTAAATTGTCGTTGTTGCGTTCCAACACGAGGGATTTCTGCTTCACACACGTTGCATACCGCTATTTTATTGTCTTTTTCGGACACCTTCAAAATCTGCCAGACTGGTGAAGCCATTTTGGCGAGCTTGTTTTGCCGCGCTCAGAGGAAAGTAGGGCTGCTCGATTATGGCAAAAATCATAATCTCGATTATTGGGGTCAATAATTGATATCACGATTATTAAAAACGATATCCGTTTACTTTGAAAACATCAATTTATTGGAGAAAAACAGTATGTTTTTAACAGTTGATTACCCTGAACTTTAAGTATAATTCAACTGAAAAACCAATAAAAACAAAAAGTAATAATAAAAAAATAATCGTTTTATTTAGATTACGTTGTTTTCGTAATCGTTGCAAGCCATAATCGTAATTGTGATTAAAATACGATTAATTGAGCAGCCCTAGAAAAGTGTCATGTATTTTACGTCTCCTGATCGGCCTTTATAGAGAGCACTGATTGATCGGCCGAGAGTGAATATCGGCGAGAGTGAATATCGGCGGCCGATCTATCGGAGCGTCCCTATTTTATATAAATTCCACAATTTTTTCTTATATAAATACGATAATTACATAAAATACTTAATTGCATTTGAATTAAAGCAAAAAGCCTCCTGCACCTCAGCTCGTGGTGGACAAGTGTCGATCGTTGACATTTGAAAAAAAAGGAAGTGAAAAAGACACACACTATGGTCTCAATCAATGTAGCTTAAGTGGATTAAGAAGAACAGCTTTAGGTTTCTTGGAATCAGCTTCAAAACAACCGGACGTGGCCATCATGGAGAAACAAACACCTCAGAAACTGCTGTATTAAGAAAGGAGAGCAAAAGAAGGCAGAATTCCACAGACAAGTACTTTGAGAAGGAATAGAAAGCCCCCTGACTGGAAACATCACAAACAGGCATGAGATGTGCTCAGTGTACGACACATGGCTCTTAAAACCACCCAGAAGGAACCAATCGAGCATTAAGGATATCAGTGAGGTGCCTGTGAATAGCCCAAAGAATATTAAAAGACAATATCCAGCGCGGGAACAGCCTGTTTCTCCTGCTGCTGTGTGACAAGCCGAAGTATTCTCGGTTTTCCCACAAGACTACAGAGCAGTTGTTATCCTTAGGCTAAAAGACTCCTCAATTCATCCTCTGTGACATTCAAAAAATAGTTTTCCTTTGTGTTTTGCTTGTGTAGAACAGACAATTCATTGTGCAACCCCGTGTTGCCAAATGATGATACCTTGAAATATGTGATATAATATGTGATATGGAGGTTTAGAGAAAGATGTGAAGATGAAACAGTGTCATGTGGGTTTGTTGATAAGGACATTATGTCAGGATGTAGTCGCTCTGAATAATTTGCCGCTCTAATAGAGAACAAACAGTACATTTCCCTCGCTATCGTCCTAATATGACAAGAGATTGGGGAGGAAAACAGCCGAGCTTTGTCCACGGGGTGTTGATGGCTAGTTAATGCTTTTATTTTCCAATTTTTGTATTTTCCCATTGAATGAAAAAAGGTTGAGGCTATTCTACTTCCATAATAACAATGTATAGAAGTTGGCTTTTTTTATTTATCAGTGATTAATGATAGGAGATGCATAGCCTAAAATATTTTCTTTTCAATCCACCTCTATTTCAAGAGTGATCGGGAACCGAGAACAGTCGGACAATACAAATGAATGTGTTCATAATTAAAAACAGTTATAATGCATAAAAAAGGTAACATTTTGAAAAGATTGCAGGAACAGATGAAGAGCAATCACTCTGACTATGAGGGCTTTTTTCTCAATCTTTTAAATGGACTCAAACTTCATCTGAGTAATCAGCTTTGTTCGTTGTTCGGCGAAAAGGGAACTGATTTACAGTCAACGTTTTTTCTGTTCCAACATTGAAGATCAACATCTGTAGAATATTAAAGGTGGGGGAGGTAAGTTTGAGAAACCGGCTCGAGATACACTTTGTTGTATTCCATGGAATGCTCTTAACATCCCGATAGCAATGAATATCTGAAGTGCTTTGACAAAAAATCCATAAAGAAAGTCATCTGTGGAAGCCGTAGCGCTGTAAAAAGCATGACCAATCATTTGAGCCGGCCCGGCTAAAGTAACTGGATGGCCTACCTGCCTGTCAGCCTTCCATCTGTGCACAAACTTACCTCGTGCCCTCATTGGTCATGTGTGCGTTCGTGTGTGTTGGAGGAGGGGCTCTGTAAGGAAGTGGCAGATTTTTTCCGGTTGTGTATTTTCTAATTCTAGCGCACTCGAGCTGGTTTCTCCAAAATGACCAACCCCACCTTTAAGAGAGCAATATTGATTTAGTTGTTCCAGATGTCAACAGCCAATAACAAAACATAAAGCACGATGGTAAACTGAATCAAACATCTTTGGGCACTGGTCAGATGCATTTATGCAGAGACAAAATCTACTGAAAGGTAAGAACGTTGTATCATTGAAATGTATCCTTGAAAACGAAAAGGAAACCAATTTAAGTTTCAGCTTCACGTGTGATTTAAATAACAGGTTATCTCAAATCCATTGTTATGTCATAAGAGTACGGACACTAGAAGTTCTTTCAAATTTGAGAGGCTAGAAAATGCAAAAGTCAACTTTGCCATCATCTGAATCAAAGAGAAGTTCATTGGCTTCTTCATTGTTCATGTTGGGATAAATCTCATAAGGGCATCATTATAGAATACAGTATCAGTCCAATCATTAATCTGACTGATAAAGATTAAGTATTAGGCATTATTGAAGCTGAACAATAAATATGAATCGTGGGTGTCCCACATATTGATCTACATCACTGTGTTTCCGATAACGTTGATGGACATTTTTCACTATTTGCCAACGTTCAAATGAAGAACTGATCAGTACATCAACAAAATAATTAGCAAATGGATTTGTGTTACCGAGCCAAGGGATCATTATTATAGCTAAAAGCTCATATCCATCTCCATCTCGTCCTCCAATTGGAAGATTGTTAGATCCCAAAGTAAATACTGCACTGCCTGTGTAATGATGATGTGTTTTGCAAGACTAGAAAATAGTTATATAAATGCAGTCCATGTCCTATCAGATGCTTCATCATCGTGCAGAAACGTGTTCCTACACCAGCGGACCACTTCAGTAATTACACAGACTCCCTGCATCCTACAACCAACTCAAAATGGTTACAAAATGTTCTTTTCTGCAACAATGACCACCCAATGCTTCTCCATCCTCCCGTTTACCTGTAGTAAATGCCCCCTGGGTTGCTATGGTAACACGGACAGTGTGAGTTAGAGCGACGGCCCCGTTTTTAAGCCCTCTAACAGAGTTAAGAGTGCATCCTGCGATAAAAGCGGTGGAGAAACCTGCGGTGCCGAGGGGTCGGCCATCTCACCGGTTAGGAGCCACAGCGAGCTGACGTAGACAAGGTCATCAGAGGTCGAACAACAAAGGAGCAGCCACTGATTATTACGCTGCTGGCTGCCAGGCGATACCCTCCTCTGTAAACTAAGGTCCTTTGTCCATTTAGTGTTTTCTCTGTCTCCACATTTCAGAGCATGCCAAAGAATTTCCTTGATTATAAATGTTATTTCTATTATTATATGTATTTACATTTAAGAGTAGGCCGAATGTTGGTTTAAGGCGAAAGAGAGAGAAGTATCCAAATAATAACAATTCGTAAAGAGAAGTCCAAAAGATAACTAGATCTGTGTGTATTATTTATCTTCTATTCTATTCCATAAATCATCTCTCAGCTCATTATTTATTGTTCTGTAAACCACTGAAGAGGGTTGAAGAAGTTCAAACTAGTTTCAGTTTACCGAGAAAAATACTGCATTTGTATTGAGGGAGGCATCAGTATAATCAATCTGATTAATGTAAGATATGATAGTATTTCAATGTTTTAAGTATACTTGATTTAAATACAGGGCTTCCACTTGTAATGCACTGCTTTCACATTGTGTTACTGAGAACGTTTACAATCCCTGATTAAGGTCAATTTGTAATCACAATAACAACAGCCTATTAGTTTAGAGTTCTTCACAAGTGCAATAATGACGAAAGTAAGCTAAAAATACCAAAATAAAAAACACATTTAGCATGTGACTGGATATAATCGTAAACAATGCAGGGCTACCAATTAAAGACCAAAACAAATTTAATTTAATTTTGTTTGAGGCTTAACACAGAAAGGAAAGACACAATTTATACCCGATTGCAATTTAAACAGCAACACTCAACCGCACCCCACACACACACACACACACACACACCTCATTCCTTCACTCAGTGAACCACACTGCTCTGTGGTTTCCATAGTAATCCTAAAGCCAATAACATCCCTAAACCTTTCCTCCCTCAAGTCAACAAAGCCAGCGATGGAAATTGCCCTATAAGTTGCCATTTCTGCAGCAACGTTACACACCTAACCTGTACACCCCTCCCCCCTAAACTCCCAGCATGCACTGTGTTTCCTCCCATCCTCCACCCCACTCAGAAGGAGACAGCATTATAAATCAATTTACAAACTGCGAGAGACATCCGGAAGAGGATGGAAATGAACAACGGCAGATGAAGGATATTGAAATACGTTTTCATGCCACCACAGTGCGCCGGTGTAAACAGTGGCACCATCTCGTGAGCAGCTGGCACAGGAGGAAACCTAATAGTGTTTTTGTGAGTGTGATGAATTGGGAGGAATAAGGGGAGACAAAGAGGGTCTGAATGAGCCTGTTGCTTGAGCAGGATCCTGGATAATAAATAGTGGAAATGATCAGTCATAGCAGGCAAGGTTGTTTGAGGTAACTCAATTGTTGAATGAAATGGTGAAGGTGGTTGAGGAGACAAAAAGTCACCTCATATGACTGACCACAGGAAATCCAAAAGCTTCATAAATTCATCAGTGAGTGTAGGGTTTCCAGCAGGTGTCTGTCTCACAAGATGAGACCTTTGGCTATGCGGACATGCGGACAACTTTCCAACCTTTGGGGTTTTTAATAAAGGGGGCTTTTTGAAAGATGTCAGGTTTACATTTAGAGCAGTAATAAATCATGTTTAACGGTGCGGATGGCATGACAAAATTGTATTCCTGGTTACATTTAGTTCAGAATAAATGTTTGTTTTAAGTAGAAAGCAGGTAAATCATGGATAGAAATCCAGTATTTCTCTTATAATTATACATGTCTGTGTCTGTTTACATGCCATGAATATCCTGTCATCCAGAAAAACAGGATGAAATCACGAGACCTACATTAATAACCGAATATTAAAAAGGCCAAAAATCTGATCCAACATAGCAAAACAATGACAACAATGATGAAACCAGCTAAAACAAATTGTTATTTCAACTTAATTAAAATGGTAAAACAATTAGATTATTGACACAAATACGGTATGAAAGCTTCTCTCAATATTTTCTTTGTTTAATTAATTTGGAGGCGTGAAACAAACTAACTAATTATCATAATCATTAAGGCAAGAATTCATATAAGACACATAGTTAGTCGTACCAATATCATGCTACAGCTTTTATTGAAAAAACATGAACAAAAAGGCTAAAAGATTGTTTAGCATCAAGATTACATAAAATAGCTGCTGTTTTGAATGCCTTTAAGACTATCATAAGTTACCGTTGACTTTCTTGTTCAATGTAAGACACCAGAAATGTTAGTAACATGCTGCTAATGCCAATGGCTATTTTTTCTTCAAATATAACGTGATGTTTTTGCTTAGGAAATACTTTCGACTACAGACAATACAACTAATCTGACGTCACATCTGGGTAAACAACATGGCACTGCCGCCCATATTCAACACGCATGTAAACCGTTAGGCGTTTCCATAGCAATATGCATAGCAGTTAGCACAACAGCAGTACAGTATAATACATGAACTACCTTACTTGTTAGTAGATAGTCGAAGTTTCCCGAAGCAGTATCCATGTGAAAATGCCGGATTGAATAAAAAAAGTTATTCTTCATCTGAACTTGACTGTAACCACAGACAGGAACACTGTACCCTCTCATTAAGAGAAGTTGTAGATGAAAGCAGGAGGTTTTAAGAGGTTCTTACGTCGGTTATACTGCTTCTACAATCCTCCTTCTACAATTTCCTCTACGAATAATTGGGACTTAAATAAACTCAACTTTAATATTTCTTTGCTCTTTTTCTGAGCATAACTGACCGCTAGCTAGCTGATCAGGCTAATGCTAACGCTAATGAGACAGCTCGCTCAACAAGCTTCCCAGGGGCATTGCGTATCTATTTACAACATGTGACACAAATGGGTGCAGATCATTGGCTCAAACAGAAAAACACTCCCACCCTGTCCAAAATCAAATCTAAAATTAACATGTTTTCCTTTTCAGGGAAAGTTTTTATTTAATTTAAGTGATGCATCTTACAATTGTGAATTAAAAATGATGGTCGTATTTTGTGAATTTATTGTGATCTTTCTGTTTATAGTTTCTTTCTCTTTATTTGTAATAACTTGTTTCCGAAACCCTATCATATCACCCTTGAGAACTGTGAATAAAAAAAGATTGATTTCCATCCCAAAAGTAATTGCAGGAAATATAAATAGCCCTACTAATGTAACTAACGTGGCTGGTACTTCAGCCAAGTTTACGTTACATGCCTTTAAAGAAAGGAAAACATTTAGATTACATTACTTCCATGTCTCTCCCATTAGCCTCTACTGTACTCTGATTTAGCTAAAAAGCTATAGAAAATGTTAGTATCATTACACGAAAAGGTAAGACGGTGAATATGTTAAAGATTACACTTGTTTAATGATAGCTTTGTCTTTGTGATCATGTTAGTATGCTTATTTAGCTCAAAGCTCTACAGCCTCACAGAGTATATTGGATGGTATTTCTTTCTACATAACCAACATTCTTTTTTTCTTATAGCTCTGGGTTGGTCGCCACCAAGTCAAGAGAAAAATATGTATAACAGTGCTTCCTTTGTCTTCCTGCTGTTTCTCAGCTTTTGTTGATAAAAGCATGGGGAGTAATTCAAAACTTGTGGGAACTGAAAAAGTGGGAATTGAAACCAAATCAATAAGCTGAAAGACACTAAAACTTCCATTGAAACTGCAGACTTGATTGTTTTGTTTCACATTTATACATCTGTAATATAATAAGGCCGATTGCTGCAGCCCTGAAGTTATTAAAATAAGCTTGTAGAGGAATAGCAAATGTGACATAGGCAGGAGTTATTAGTGGTGTTTCTCTGGTGTGTAACAGCTCCTGTCTCCTCCTACGCCTTTCCTCTCCAAATAGGCATCTCAAAGACTGACTCCTTCCTGAAGCTAATGGTGATGGTGCACTACTTTTACCCTGCTAATTACAGACAGCATGGCAGAGATGACATGTAATATCGCCGTGTTTGCTGTTAATGTTAAGAAGATTGCCAGCAGTTAAGAAGGACAGGAGCCCTCACAACTGTGTTGGATATGGGATTTTAAGTGGGAAGACGCCATTAACAAGATTTGGGGTTATGGGGGAGCGAGTGTGTCACATTACTGTGGTGAATCGAGTAATTAGAAAGACAGAAAAGACAGAAGCAGATGATATCCTTCCGAGGGTTTCCCCTTAATTTAAAGGTCCCCTATTATACTGTTTATCGTCAATATATTATAGGTGTCAGATATATACAAAACATGTCTGAAGTGTTTGGCTCCAAACACCAAACAGATCATTGCAGCATTACCCATAATCCCCTCTGTTTCAGCCCTGTTTCCAAAGTGCTGATTGTCTGTTACTTTAGATGAAAATAAGGAGCCCCTCCCCACGCCCCTCTGAGAGATATTTGGTTAAAATGAACACATTGGTGCTCTAGGAGGAGATTCAGGTGATAAGGGGGGGGGGGGTTACCTTGGTTGGTGTTACACCTTACACAAGCCAAAAAAATCGTTTTGACATCATACAGTGGCCAAAATCTGATCAGCTCATTTTCAGACGGTTTTTATAGAAAATGGATCAGGACAAAAAGAGAGAGAGAGAATCTTTGTTCCTGAAACTTTCAGAATCTCTTACACAGATGGGACACATGTTGATGTAGAAGAGACATGAAGAAGAGGGGACACATGTTGATGTAGAGAGACATGAAGAAGAGGGGACACATGCTTGATGTAGAAGAGACATGAAGAAGAGGGGACACATGTTGATGAAGAATGATGAGGGGTACATTTGAGGGAAGAGAGGGGGACCACATGTTGATGTAGAAGAGACATGAAGAAGAGGGGACACATGTTGATGTAGAAGAGACATGAGAAGAGGGGACACATGTTGATGTAGAAGAGACATGAAGAAGAGGGGACGGACACAAGTGTTGATGTAGAAGAGACATGAGGAAGAGGGGACACATGTTGATGTAGAAGAGACATGAAGAAGAGGGGACACATGTTGATGTAGAAGAGACATGAAGAAGAGGGGACACATGTTGATGTAGAAGAGACATGAAGAAGAGGGGACACATGTTGATGTAGAAGAGACATGAAGAAGAGGGGACACATGTGATGAGAAGACGAGACCTGAAGAAGAGGGGACACATGTTGATGTAGAAGAGACATGAGAAGAGGGGACACATGTTGATGTAGAAGAGACATGAGAAGAGGGGACACATGTTGATGTAGAGGAGACATGGAGAAGAGGGGACACATGTTGATGTAGAGGAGACATGAAGAAGAGGGGACACATGTTGATGTAGAAGAGACATGAAGAAGAGGGGACACATGTTGATGTAGAAAATACATGGAGAAGAGGGGACACATGTTGATGTAGAGGAGACATGGACGAAGAGGGGACAACATGTTGATTGTAGAAGAGACATGAAGAAGAGGGGACACATGGGTGATGTAGAAAATACATGGAAAAGTGGATTTTACATAATAGGTGACCTTTAAAAAATTAATGTCAATACATAACCAAAATACTTCCCATTTACAGCATGTTTTCCAGAGTATGTACCAAACTTGTAAAAACGTATCACTGCAGAATTGTAATATTTATGAATCTTTTGATGCCACTTATTTTTGGCCCACCAAAGTCATCTACTTAGGTGTCACCATCTGTCATAATACAATGTCTGCCACCAGCTTTGCGAGGAAATACTTCAAGATTTCAAGGGCTATATTGTCATCTGCACGACAGATACACATTTAGTGGTAGTTTTTGGGAAAGAAAATCTAAACCTCCAATCTCCTAAGATTGTGCATGTGATATAATTGTGCAGGTAAAATGCAGGAATATGTGAAATGCATGTGAAATAGAATAAGACAAAACAGAAATGGTGCTCTGTAAACCAGTGATTGAATGTGCCGGACGTTCAACAATCACTGCAACATTTTGAGTCTCAGCATGACAACTTTAATTTGATTAATGAAAATTATTAAATGTCACTTAATGACGCTGTTGTCAGCAGACAGATCACAAGCTGTCACGACCTCGACAAACTAGAGAACCCAAATGCACGACCCAGAGACAGTCTTGAATGTAACAAAAAATGTATTTTTAATTTCAAAGAACAAAAAATCACTTTTAACAGAGTAGGTACTGGAATAACAAAAGTAGTGATGTTATGTATTGCACCGAGGCTTCGGAGCGTGTGTCGAGTAATCCCCGAAGCTTTTTGTGAAGCATGTATCGAGGCTTGTATCGTTTTGGGCCAGTGACGTCATCGATGACAAACGAAGCCTCGCTGCCTGTCGATACCACGTGACTGCTTCAGGAAGCGATTCAGATCCGTTGAACCACAATGCTCATAATAACCATGGATGTATAATAAGAACCATATTACCCCTCCTGTACCCGGGCCCGGTGACACGATGGAATTAAAAGAGCTCAGACCCTCACTTATATGTCGGAAGATGTCATAAGTATAAATGGATACAAGCATAAATAAATGTAGGCATAAAAACATGAATAAATAAATACAGGAATAAATGTGGTCCAGTGTTTTCAGTGAGATTCGGCGTGTGTGCTGTGGCTCAGCTGGAAAGCAGTCGACTCATGACCGCAGGGTCCCTGGTCCAACGACTGAACAATACGTCTTTTTTGTTGTTTATAAAAGCTACAGCTAAATGAGATAATGTAGTTAATAAATGTATTCTTTGATATGGTTTAGCCTTTCTCCGGCTACAACATGGTTACATTTACAAATATTATTAAGGAATACCAATCCCTCTTTGCAATGTTTACCACCCTCTTTAGGATTTTCAATCACAATCATTCAACTGGAATAAAAACAATATTGTTAACATGAGAATATGATTTAATGTTGGTTGTTTAGCGTTATTCTAAGGCTTTACTCATTGGGAACTCGGTATGAGATAGACTATCTCATACCGATAGAGCACACTGTTGAGATGTCCAATCTGCCTGTTTTACACACTTTGACCAACAGGGGGTTTGTGTTCAAATGAAGCCCATGATGAAGCCTTGTGAGAACCAATTGGCTGGAAAGCTTCAAAGCGTCATCACTAAACAAAAGGCGCTCACAAGGAGGAAAAAACTAAGCGTAACAAAAAGAGAACTTAAGTCTACAAAAATAACAAAACCTGACATAACTGGAAACGATCCTCTCTTTGCTGAGGCCTGGCACGACCATACGTGTGAAACAAAGACGAACTGACACAGGACAGGGGAAGACAGGACTATTCAAACATGAGGTGAGTGGGAACAGGTGGAAACAATCAGGGGTGGGGCTGACGATGGCGGGGAAACACACAAAGGGAGGAAGTAACAGGGCCTGAAATGAGACAAGAGGTAAGTACAAAATAAAACAGGAAATGGAAAACGAGACATGACAAAAATAGACAGAAATTACATGACGTGAAATAACATGAAAACCTGACTAGACTTGGAATGACAGACATAATACGTAACTAACAAAGTTGACGAGACACAACACATGCAGTGTACTTGGTATTTCATGAAGTGCACAAGGACACAACGACATGCAGACTGCAGTGGGACTCGAACTTGCTATCCCCTGATTGGAAGTGCAGAACACTATTCAATGAGCCACAGCCTCCAATCCTCGACCGAGTCTCTTAATACTGACCAAATTGTAATTTAAATAAATCTTATGCGTCATTCGATGTCAGTTTTAGTTTGTTGTCTTGGGATAAAACCTAATTGTCAACACAAGTCAACTCCTCCATGATTTCATTAGAAAAGTCTGCCAGTGATACTACCACTTAAAGAAGAGCACATTGTTAAGTCTTTGGGGGAAATTGATTCAGCTTCTTTCAGTGGATGCATTTCAATCGCTTAATTTGCACCAGAAAGTCATCTCGTTTTGTCGATTTATTTTCTTTTTACCCGTTTGAATTAGTTTGTATTCTTGGCGACCATTTGTCGTTTTAACTGCATGTTTTTGTAATGCTCCAAGTCATTTCCCAATTTCAACAAAAAGATCATATTGAAACAAACATAATGCAGATTTACCTGAACTTTGTTTGGCATTTTTGGCCTACAAATTATGTATTTTTGAACAGGAATATTATTTATAACATCTGTTTGAAAGAATGTAAAAAGGTGATATTACTTATATATGTATAATCCAAAAAAAGATAGTGTTTTTGTCAGGGTTGGGGAAAATAGTGCAGTTAAAAATACAAAAAGGTTTGGTAACAAAAAGCGAGCTTTATTAAAAAAAAGCAGAAGACAGGAAAAACAAGAAACTAATTAACAAAACCGGGGAGCACAACAGACAGGAACACACTTACAGGGAACAGGCAGGAGACATGGACAAGCATAGACGAGACGAGGCAGGGAACATGGACACGAAGAGACGGCAGGTAGCAGGGACATGAAAACGACGACGAACAAACATGGAGCACAGGGGAAAACAAGACTAAATACACAGAAGGGTAATCACAGGACAAGACACAGCTGGGCAGGGGAGGCAGAAACACAAGGGCAACAGGTGAACACAATCAGACAATCAGACACACCAGGGAAACTAAAGACAGGGAGGCAAACACAGGTACGATCAGACAAGACACAAGGAGGAAAACATTTCAAAATAATAAAGGCGGAAAATGAAACAACATAAATCCAAAAACCATGACAGTTTTTTTCTTGTCATGTCATACTCAAAATCATTTCGAACTGGACTGGAATATGTTCTATATTTACTACGGGGACTCTGTACTTGCCGCTGAATAAAAGCTTTTAAAGCAAAGAGTTATTTTTATAGAAATAGCTCCTTCAGACCCCCCAATAATTTCTGTGGAAGGGCTATTTCAAAGATCACTTATGTGCCATTTATACTGCCTGCAGTCTTTGGTAAAAGGACAGGAAACGCTGGAAAAGGAGCTGAAAGGAGTGATAGCCACAGTCTATTTGAGTTAAAGATTTTGAAGGGTGCAGCATGTAGCTAAATGATATGAAGGATATCTTTAGCACTAACATTTGGAACAGTTAGTAGAAACTGTTTGTGCAATGAAAAGACTGCATGACTACAGTACATTTGCTTTATTTCTGTTCAATATATATTGTTTTTGGATAGTTATGTGTGATCATTCATTACTATTGTTTACCATAACGTTAAATTGTATTTTCTGTTCGAAAAATATGTGTTCTGACTTTTTGAAAAATATTTTCATCACACATTTTACAATCCTTAACGATTGATTTACCATGTGTCTTACAAATGCCATCCTTTTCTTGTCATTGGGACAAAGCATTTTTGTAATTGACCAGTTCTTTTAAAATATAACGTAACATAAGAAAAGGGAGGATTTCACATCTGGTGATTTTAGGTTATTACGGACCAATACATCTGATTTCATTTCATCAGATCTATTCTTTCATTATTGGCGAATACAGTAATGCAACTCGAATTCATCACAACTTTTTTTATGTAACGTAAAAAGTGTGATCATTTCTGCTGCACATTTATCAACATTTAATCCTTTGGTTTATCCTTATAATAAAAAAAAGGGCCACATTTATAAACACATCTTGAATGAAAGATATATATATATATATATGATAGTATATTACTGACCAAAACAGCATATATCATACATATCATATTATTGATAGTACTGGAAATCGTGACACTTCGAATACAAAAATGACATAAGCAGAGATGCTGTAGAACTTTTCCTTTAATTAAAGTTTTTCACATCCACAAGTATACAAGCAGACAGTCAGAGGTTGTAGCATCACAGTAAAAAAAAGGGATCTAGCTGCACAATCCAGACTCACAACAGAAAACAGCAACAGCGTCTTCATCTACGTCTGGAAATAAATGAAAGATTTCGGTGTCAAGTAAAGGACAAGCACTTTTCATTTTTCAGAGAGATCCTGCCAAGACATTCAGACTCGAGCCTATGTACAATATATTTTAAACGTCAATGAAAAACAACATCCATCACTCTCACACACAGCGGCACTCACACTTTACTCAATTCTCATTTTAAATGTTATCAGTCAAGTCTCTCCCTATTCAATTAAACAGCTATTGAGTGCGGAGATACGAGCGGATTTCCCAGCAGCAGGATGACAGGAAAGGTGATTCCTGTAATTCCCCCGTTGCCAAACAAAGATCAACATTTTAAATAAACAACCTTGTTTTGACCACACAATGTTCGTGACTCTGGGAATAATGGTGTCTGTTTGTTGGTTCGTTACCATTACGTTTCTCAGAGGGAGAATCCTGATTGCTTTGTTGGTTGTAAGCTTGACAAACACGTCCACATTTTACAATATCAGAACACCTGCAAAGATTTCAACATGTAATCAGGAGCATTAATTGCATCAACAATTGCTTTTTGACTCGTTAGTATTCAAGCCCACTGACAGTATGATCCATAATGCAATTTTGACTAGTTTCTAATAAAAATATCAACAATTTATTTCTTATTTGTCAAAATGATAACAAAAAATATGTGACTTTTATTCAAATTTAACAACAGAAATATGTAATGTTGGAATTGTAACAAATTAAACTGCAATTCAAAATCTTGAATTGCATTTCAGATTAAATTCAATGGTAACTAGTCTTAACATTTAGGGGGCTTGAAAACACAATTGTGTCAAGGCTATAATTTAGTGTGTATTAATTAATTCACCCAATATAGTGCATTGTTAATTAGCTTTAAAGGTGCAGGTAGGCATATTATTTCAGTATTGTTGTAGAAAGTACAATAGAAATGAAATGTCTACTCAAACAGAGGATCATTTTTCTTGGTTGCAACAACATTGTTTCCAATGGCAAAACCTTTTTTCCCCAACAGTGATAAGAATCAAAATCATCATCATTTTTAAACCGTTTGTTTTTTATGTGTGTTTTCTCAGAAGCAGTCAAGTGTGCTTATCAGGAGTAATCTGCTCTTAACATTATTAAATATATGTATAGATATATGTGGTAAACCTCCGGCTCAGCTTAAAATCTATCCACAGAGCAATCAGAAGTGAACAAACCAATTCAATAAATCCAATGTTTTGACAAAAGTTGTCAAATGTAATGCTTTTGGGGGTTTCCGACACACTCCCCCCCCCTGCCTGAAACGCCTCAATTGGACTTCTTTGTTTACATCCGTAAAATAGTGACATCACTATGTAACACCCACGCTCCTATTGGCCAGCGCTCCAACACATTGTACGTGATAAGCTAAGTGGCGGGACATCCCTAAGCGGTTGACCAATCACAACAGAGCATGCCAGCTAACCAATCAGAGCAGACTGGGCTCTGGTTTCAGACAGAGGGTGAAAAGAGGTGCTGCATTAACATTAAAGCATGGAAACATGTCACAGTAGAGACACTAAATACAAATATGAACCTGAACCTGAAAATGAGCAGAATAGGGCCCCTTTCTTCCATCTGTCAGTCTTCATTGTGATTGAAACGCATTAGACTTAAAAAGGTGTAACGCTGATATAACCTCCTAATATGACTTCAGATATGTAAGCAGAGGTAATCAGATTACTGTTTATTGTTTTCCTCTCTGCATTTCCATTCTATTAAATGATAAGCCACATAAGCAATTGTTTCTAATAATACAAAACAGAACTCTATTTGAATCAACAATATTTCAGGTGTAAAAAACATTTGTGTCAGCAGTAAATCTTCATCTAGAATCAGAGCACATTGGACTCACCACTGCACGATATGAATCCACTGAAAGTCACCACTGAAGTATGTTAGTCATGCTATAACTGTACGAGCAGGAAACAGATCACTGACTTTCACACCAAAACAAAGCCGACCAGCAGTTTCACTGTGTATAACGAATATATAGAGAGAGCATATCAACAACAGTGCTACAAGGGAGCGACAATCACCAGGTGAGAGAAAGGCTCTTTGTGTGTGAGGCGCCTCAGTAATTTGCATCTCTGTGATGTCTCTGATTTATTTTCTGTCTGCTCTCATAATCCAAAGAGCTGCTTTTTACGTCAAAACACTCAATATTGTCTTCCTCGTTACCTTGTTTTCCTTATTTGACTCTTGACATTTCTACCTCTTCCCCTTGGGCGTAATTAAAGTTGAAACAGGCGTAATTAAAATGCCTCTCATGATCACTGCTCACTCGCTGGTGCATAATTGGCTGACAATCGTAGAAGCTAGTACATTATGTAGATATATATACAGTACAAATCCAACAAAAGCATTTTACAAAACATGTCGTACATAGAAAACATAGGACAAAATGTCATGCTAATCAAAACACACACACTTTCTCTCATTCTCACACACACATATACATCGTAAGGCTTTAGGGTTTCATCACACTTTGAACATTTCATGCAAACACCAGTATGTCAGTGACATGTGTGCCATGCAACTGTTACTACAGTGCTCTGTTATTCTCATATGAGACATTTAATACATTAACATGCACACAGGTACTGTATCTGCCAATACTGGGACTAAGGCAGCGGCACTGGTTGCATAAATGGCCGACTGTTAAATTCGCTTTACATGACAGACAAGTGTAGCTTTTTAATCAGCTAATTTCTTGTCCCATTGAGATCAAAATTATCCAACAACTGGAAATATGTGAAGTGCTTTAGAGAAGAAGGTTGGAGAGGCAGATTTCAATGAGGCTGCGTGACTGCCTGAAAAAAAGGGAAACTAAAGTAATCATCTTGGACTGTGAGTCTGTGCAGAATAAGACGGCGTTATGGAACCGGTCTGAATGCAGAGTGAAGACGAGGCGAGAGCTCGTTGCCTGGTTGCACGAGATTTAATCAAGGTGCCCACAGTGAATGAGGCCTTCGTGACAGGGTGCAGTGGATCGTGCTCACAGGTTCCTCAAAAGGCTCCAAATATCTCATCAGCCAAACTGAAATTGAAATGAGGGAACGTTTATCATATGTTCTTCCTTTCAGCTCCAGATTCCTCCAGCCTGTGTGAACTTATTCTGGACAATGAGTTTTGAAAACCTAGATTTTATAGAAAATACAAAGGGCGGTAAGAATATTTGGACCTGTTTCCAATAGAAATTAGCTAGTTTGTAAACGAGTCTCTCAATGTTGCACGAGTAGCAACCTTTTATTTGTATTTAGCTTGTAATACAACTTGGAAGATAAAACGGGTAAAACAATCCTGCGCAGGTTTCAAGAAAAATAAACGTAGTTATTTTCAATTAGCAATCCTCATTCTATCGTTGGTTTTTCAATGTTCTGCTAAATTCAAAACGTATCAATGCACCCACAGATGCTGTCAAGGAGACGATCGCTTCAAAGCAAACTAGGAAGTAAACAATGCAGGATTTGAACTTATAAGTAAGTTACACCTCAAGGATTCACACAATTCATTTAAGTTAGAACAACTGACTTAAATAAAACGTGTGTTTGCGGGAACCTTTACTTTAACGCTTTGTTAAAATAACAGGCACAACCTAGACATTTCCTGGAACTCTTCATCCCGTTAATAACTATACTGACAGATTGTGGCAATTAGGGCTTTGCATTATAATCATTTTTCAGATCTGCATGTAAATGTGCCTATTGTTTGTCTGACGCCCACCCATGCAGGAGGACTGGGATCAAAGGTTCATTTGCACATCAGGATGTAGTGCCACTTCAAAGCTCTGATTCACAAAAGCATCTTTGTGCCGAACACGCCGCGCAGATAGTGTAGCTTCACATCCTGCGCTGCTGTGGATTTATGTCCCATTAGAATGATAAACACCACGAGGAACACAGTAGTGCAGGGCAGCGATGGATGCACAGATGTTGTGCAACCTTTGAACCAGTCAAGGGAGTGGGCTAGAGGGTTGGCTTTCATCTGTGAAATTCATCTGCTGCTGTCGAGCCAGGCTGGGTTTAATGAGCAGAAGGAACCAGGGAAACGTCCAACACCATAAATCCTTACATCAAGTTTCCTTTGATGACTGGTGTAAAAAGAAAGTCTCTATTTCAATACTTCTTCTTCATCGTAAAGTCCACTCTGTTTACATATATTGGAATAAAAACAGTAGTATGAGTAGAAACCAGTGCATACATCTAATTTGTCGTTCAATCTGTGTCCCCCCCCCCTCTGACCTCCAGGTGCTTTACACCCCGGAGAGCAGCTTGGTCAGGAGCACCTCTCGCTCCCCCAGCAGGTTGTCCCTCTTCAGACTCGTGCCTTTGTTCACCACCTTGAACTTCACCGACAGCTTCTTCACCTGCACGGCGCTGATGGAGTCAAAGAAGAAGTCCTCGTTGAACACCGGGTTGCGGCTGTTCTTGATGATGTTGCTCCTCTGCTTCTGCATCTTTCCCGGGTTCAGGTACACGGACACGCAGCAGTTGATGCTCTTGATGTCAAAGTGCTTGTCATAGAGACTCTCCGCGGCCAGAACGCGGATCAGCAGGCGGGAGGTGCCGGCGTCGTAGTTGGCGCTGATCCTCATCGTCCCACCTTTGTGCAGGTTGACGGTGTGTTCCCGATGGTGGTCCGACAGCCCAGCCCCACCGAAGGAAGGACCGTGGAGCCGCCGCTGGATGTTGGGGCTTGGTTCTGCCGAGCTGCACTCATCAGTGGAGAGGGAGCTATGGCGAGCGAACGTCCGCTTGACCTTCACGACTTTGGCCTGGGTCTCCTGCGTGAAGATCTTGAGCAGCGAGGCCGAGCGGGAAAGCAACGGAGAGCTGAAGGGCGAGGACTCTGCGGAGGAGCAGGTGTCGCTCTCGCCTCCGCTGAAGTAGCGGTACGGGTTCATGTGGGAGCTGTTGCAGTCGGCGGGGTTGAGATGGTTCCCCGCATCGCTGCTCCTCCCGTGGGTCCTCCTCTGGGTGTTCGGGGAGGAGATGGGGCTGCTGAGCTCGCAGTGGAAAAGCGACTCTTTGCGGCGAGTGTGAGGGCTTTCCTTCAACGTCGCGAAACCGTACGGTGTTTGAGTCTTGGGAACGTAAGGCAGGGACATGGCGGTTTGCGACTGAGGGTCTGCGTTGGTGTCGCCAACATCGTCCGCGCTCTCGATCTGGATGATGTGGCGGTTCGCGGCTCGCAGAAGGTTCTTGGTGTCGCCGGCGATCTTGGCCACCAGGCGGGGACTCCTCGGGCTGCTGATCTTCCTGCCGCCGCCATTACTCTGCTCCAACGCTGCTGAAGGTTGAAGAGTCTCTTTGGGTTTCACTTGAAGAAGCTCTGGCTCCGGGGCGCCGCTGACCAGCTTCGGAGGAATGAAGAAGTCCGGGATCTGGTCCGGGGTGAGGACGTTGCTGTAGGGGACGCCTTTCCTATCTGCGTTATCGCCCTGACGCAGCACGCTGGTCTCCACCGAGCCGCGGATCTTATCCAGAACCCACATGGTCCCACCGGACTGTGGGAGGTGTGGGTGTGTGGAGAGCAGTCAGGTGAGTCTGCAATTATAACACACAAAGGAGCGAGGGAGGGAGT
Source organism: Gymnodraco acuticeps (assembly GCF_902827175.1). Classification (NCBI taxonomy): domain Eukaryota; kingdom Metazoa; phylum Chordata; class Actinopteri; order Perciformes; family Bathydraconidae; genus Gymnodraco; species Gymnodraco acuticeps. Next base: position 395,454 of record NW_022990341.1, on the reverse strand, counting down.
AGAGGATCAGAGGGTTAATCCACAGGAAGAAGATGGATCAAAATAAAGGTGTTGCAGCTCTGACGATATGCACAATATGATGAAAGTATTTGAGGGATTAAGACAGAATAAACAGGAAATGTTGCAGCTGCAGCAAACTGAACTTGAAACGCTATTGACTCCAGATGCTGTGAAACTTAATCTTCAAAAAGGCTCTTTGGTGATCTGATTTACTCAGCTTATTACATTTAAGGGATCTAACAGATACAGGCAGCGTTGGGAAGACTTTTAAGAGACAAATGATACAAAACCAACCAGAATGCAACTGTTTTACAATATTAACTAAATATAAAAACAGTCATAATTTATTTTAGACGGCAGAGTGGCTTTATTAATTGTTAGAGTAAATATAGAGCCAGTCTTGGAATAGATTAATACAAAACAAAAAAGGTTCTTTCCTATTTTTAAATCTTGATATTTGTAAATATAATTCTTCATTAGTTATCATGATTGTTAAACATTAAATAATGATGGTACCTTGTTTTTTTGCATGCATTTTATTCTTAAAACTAAGACAATTCAACGTCATGAGGCTTTCTGTTATACTTAAACAATATGAGATGGAGAAAAAATACATCAGAAGAAATTACTTTATGGTCGATTCGAAATAATTAAATCACATTTATATTTATTAACTAGCCACAGAGTATATCCCCCTTCTTTATATCATATTGATATATCAGTTTTAATCATAAAAGTTGGAGAAAACGTTCAATAAAAGTTACAGACGGATATTAAATTCAACAGGTGCCGGAGCGTCTTCCTCCAATTACGCAACCCTCCGTTTTCCAAAACCTCTAACACCCCGTGTCTCTGAGCAATCTGATCCAACTCGCTGCTCCTGTCTGCAGAAATGTGTTAATAAAATACTCACAGAAGACACTAACTCGTCTTAGTCCACTCGCTCCGTGGCAACAGGTATTTTCTCCACGGTAAGCTGTGCGCTGCGCGGCGCTGCTCTGCGCCTTCAGTCGGTCTCTGCTGCGGAGATCCGGGCTTTATATCCGGCTCAGGCTGCAGCTGACCAATGAGATCAAACTGCGCTCCATCCAGGAGAAGTGGACAAAAACATACTGGTTACATATCAGAGGAATCTAACAGGTTACATGTTTAACCTGCAGCCACAGATCCAGTCACAAAGTGAACCTGGGAAAAAGATTTACTGAAGTACATTTAGAGTTACTTATATTAGACTATTCTGTATCTCTTTTATGCATGGTTTTTATGAATCTGTTATTCCATTATGGTTATTTATTGTATTCCTTTCTGGTGTCTTATTAGTAAGTGTTGTAAAGAATTGGCTCTGTGTCTGAAAATGTGCTACATAAATAAACGTATACCTTACCTTGCCTTAATATTGTATGCGTTATGCTTCTTCTACACTTAAGACAATATTGTACTTTTTGCTCCACTAAAATGATTTGACTGCTTTATTAACTTTACAGATTCAGCTCAAATAGAATATATAATAAATACAAGTTTACATAATTATAGGTTAAGACATCCAGCAGCAGTATACATATGTATAAAAATTAGCTTCACCTTTACCAGCTGTGACGACATATAAGACATAATAACCATATCATTTAACTGTATGATTTGAAAATGAAGGCAAGACAATCTTTACTTTGGTACTTGACGTGTATTTTGATATCAATATATTTATATATTCATACTAAAGGAACAGTACTGTATACATTTACTTAGTAACAGAGTATATACAATCAACAGAGGATTTAGAATTAGCTTGATGTACTTGTACATTGAGTATTTCAAAATAACTTTATTCTTTGACAACTCAGGAAGACAAATTGTAATTTCTTCTCTACTTCATCCATATGACAAACACAGAGATGGGGAACTTAGAGTACAAATGTGCACATTGTACAATATAAGAGCCAATATGAAGAAGAATACAACCCTTTGTTCACTCTGCTGCTGAAGACACACAGTACAAACACACACATGTATTCAGATATGCACAACACATACATATTTTCTATGGAGAGGTGTCAGAGCAAAGTGGCTTCCAGGTTTTTCCGGTGCCATTTGGGAGGTTTGGTTTCTTGCTCAAAGACACCTCAGCAATGCCCAGAAGATGAACCGACACCTCAGATACCAGTCCACACTCCTTTTGTTTGGTCCAATCGGGACTTGAACCAGCAACCCTTTAAATCCCAAGCCAAGTCCCTACAGACTGAGCTGCTGCCACCAATCATACATCTTGAGTACTTTTACTTTGGGTGATTTGAGTATATTTCAAAGCCAATAACTGTGTACTTTTATTTAGGAGTAAACATGTGAACTGACGTGTCACAGAGTATTTCACTGCTGTTGCGTTTACTGAAGTAGGTTAGGTTAGGTTTTAACCACCTAATTTTTGTGAACATTATGTGCTGCAAGTGTCACGAAACGTGGGTATAAAAACAAGGATATCCCAACCACAAGTCATCTTGTTTTCTTTTTCCAGGGGTAAAAACATTGTTATTTGATTTCACTCAATCTCACACGGCACTCTCACTTTGTAGCTTTCTATGGAGGAAACCATTAAAGCAGGGCCGAATTCACCATATACATTGGGGGGGACACATCCCAATGTATCTCCCCACTCAAAAAGTCCCCCCCAATAAATAGCAAAAACATTTTATTTATTAAAATAAAATTGCTATTCTATGACTTTTTTATTTTGGATATTTGTATACTTGAAAATCTTTATTTTCTGTTATTGTGAACTTCACCAAAATGATCTATTCTTTTCATATGTAAATTGGTTCCGCCTTGTTTGTTTATGCATACCTTTATTTTGTACCCGGGGGTGTATTTAGCTGTCGCACGTCTGAGTCCAGCTTCAGTTAGCTTGATGCTCCAAGCAGGTCAGTCATGTTTTAATTTGCCCTCCATCAGTTCTGGTATCTTTTCTAGTTAGCCCTAAAGTAATCTAAGTAATTATTTTATTTCGTAATGGTAATGTTAATGAACCCTCCGGTTTAGCTTCTTTGTGTAAGTAACATGTAGTTCTGATGTTAAAACCAAACTTTTCAGGAATAGTAGCTAACTAGCTGTGGGCTAGCTGGTTTCAGTTGCTAGCCAGGGTTTGGTGGGCAATTTATTCATGTGGATTATTTCTATTTTATTTTTGTCATTTGTAGAGTGTGGAAAGATTTAAAACTGATGTGTGACATCTGTGGAATACCAAAGGCGCCAGAATTAATTAAATAAATACTCTACAATTATTATGAAATAGTATTTCAACAAAACAAAAGGGCAATAAAGTGTTCCTATTTCTACTGAAATTGCGTGGCACATACCTTTCTATGGATTTAAATGCTTTAATATGATTATGATGTACTTTATTCATCCCTAATCTTTGCCATTACAAACAACGAAACAAGAAAAGCTAAACTAGATAAAATAGGGTGATGTAATACAATGCACAATTAGACATTATGGTAAAACATTTTAACCAGTTAAGCCCCAAGCCTGTTTTTCAGGTCTCAGGCTCGAAAATGACATTCCCAGAACAATTGACTATATCTTCACTTCTAAAAGGGGTAAATGAATACTCTTTTTCTCAAAGCAATGATAAACCTGTGAGTTGGATGTAGAAAAAGTCAGTCAATATAGATGTTTTTAAAGTAAATTCAGATTGAACATAGTAAAAAAGTGTAAATTATAGTGTCCGTCCAAAAAATAAACCATTACTTACAGTGAAAACCACCTTTGAATGATGGGATAGTAGACTAAAAGCTGTAGGAATCCAAACTATAACATATAATAAGTACCCTGTATCAACATTGATGCAAAACAAATATTTCCAAGGCACACCTTTATATGATCATTATAATAATACAAAATAAGAGAATAACAGGTATGAAATAATTCCAACTCATACTACAGTTTAAAGGGGATTGTTTTGTAAAATATGCATAAAGAAAAAGTAAATCTGTTCAGTTCTGTTTCATATGGTGTTGAGAGATGTATCCATAGATTTAGTCCCTAATGTTGCTCTCAAAGTGCACCAGATTGATGCTTTTAACTTCAACATTTAAAAAAAATCTTCCCGGGGGAGCATGCCCCCGGACCCCCCTAGAGGAGGTTAGGTCCACCACCTGCCCACACCCCCCGTCAAATTGTCCCACACACATTGAGGATGCTTCCTACGCCCAAGCCTGAGACACAGTTTCGTTAATATTGTTGTTTTTTGCCCCCACAGGCAGGGGCATGGGGTTTAACAGGTTTTAAAGTATCCCATTTGTTAGTGCATTTTTATATATTTTCCTTTAGAATGGCAGGAAATTTGTATTCAAATTTTGATTGAATTTTTGGTCCCCCCCAATGTTGACTCCATGAATAAGGCCTTGCATTAAAGCCATGATGACACTGTGTTTTTCAGCTCATCAAAAGAGACACATTATGTGTATTCTCGCTCTGCAGCGACTGCACAGAGCTTGAGTCTGTAAGTCATTATAAAAGCTATAATAAGACGGGTTGACCTTAAAAAGCACATGCAGCCTGGCATTTGAGCACCTGAGTGGATTCATTCAAATGAAATTCTCTTTCTCCTATTTATTTTGGGTCCGTCTGTCACTGATTGGTTTCCCTGGAAACTTTGCTATGGCAACAAATACATTTGTCCATCTTAAAATAGGAAAGGGCCCCGCTGACTTCATGGATCTGCGGGACAAAAAGCCCAGGATTGGACCAGATTGCTTGATTTTGAGTCAAGTGCCATGTGGACTGAGAGGAGGCTGCTTTATCACAGATCTGTTGCAGGGAGACGATAATAGCTCTGCATCGACTCGGCAGGAAGGGTTTTAGAAATGTAAAGATTTCAGAGTCAATACGCGGAGGCGGGAAGGACAACAAAAGCTTTAAACAGCTGATAAAAAAACAGTTGATGTGAAAAGTCAGATTTGCCTCACTCTGATGGAAACTTAGATTCAGCATCTTTTAAAGCCGTGGGAAATACATTATTATTGACCACAAGAAGAGCAGTCTCAGATTGCAGGGACACTACTCCTCCGTGTAATTATGTTGATGCAAAATTGTTTTAAGAATTTGTAAAAATGCACGTGTTCTTGAAGTAGAGAGCATACAGCAGGATACATGAGACTTGGATTGTTGTTGTATGAGAGTTTTTAAACCGTAGATCTTTCTTCACAGTGTTGCTACCTTTGAGTTGATGCATGTAAATATATTGAATCTCTCACCTTTTGCATAATATGCCATCAGTTTCTTATAGTAGATGCACGTTTGATAGGCTTACTAGATACAGACATGCACAAATGGGGCGAAGCCTAGTGAGCTAGTTCAGGCAGTCAACTCGAGCGCCAATCATACATGAACACGTGACGCACCTCGTCCCTCTTACAACCAACCAAACACTTTCTCCTAAACATGCCGCTCTATTTAAGCTGCCAGGTCTTCCTGCCTCTGCCTCGCTATGCTGCTGTGTTTCATGTTGCTGCTGCTCCACCCCAGCTCCACCCCAGCTCCACCCCAGCTCCACCCCAGCTTCCACCCCAGCTTCCACCCCAGCTTCCACCCCAGCTTCACCCCAGCTCCACCCCAGCTCCACCCCAGCTTCCACCCCAGCTTCCCATCCCCAGCTTCCCCCCTCCACCCCAGCTTCACACCCAGCTTCCACCCCAGCTTCCACCCAGCTTCACACCCCAGCTCCACCCAGCTTCCACCCCAGCTTCTCACCCCCAGCTTCCTCCACCCCAGCTTCACCCAAGCTTCCACCCCAGCTCCACCCCCAGCTTCCACCCCAGCTTCCACCCCAGCTTCACCCCCAGCTCCCCCCCAGCCTCCACCCCAGCTTCCCCCCCAGCTCCACCCCAGCTTCTCACCCCAGCATTCCACCCCAGGCTTCAACCCAAGCTTCACCCCAGCTCCACCCCAGCTTCCACCCCAGCTTCACACCCAGCTTTCCACCCCAGCTTCCACCCCAGCTCCACCCCAGCTTCACCCCAGCTCCACCCCAGCATCCACCCCAGCTCCACCCCAGCCTTCACCCAGCTCCACCCCAGCTTTCACCCCCGCTTCATCACCCCAGCTTCCACCCCAGCTTCCACCCCAGCTTCCACCCCAGCTTCCACCCCAGCTCCACCCCAGCTTCACCCCCAGCTTCACCCCAGCCCACCCCAGCTTCCACCCCAGCTTCACCCCAGCTTCCACCCCAGCTTCCACCCCAGCTCCACCCCAGCTTCACCCCAGCTCCCACCCCAGCTCCACCCCAGCTCCACCCCAGCTCCACCCCAGCTTCACCCCAGCTTCACCCCAGCTTCCACCCCAGCTTCCCACCCCAGCTCCACCCCAGCTTCACCCCAGCTCCACCCCAGCCTCCACCCCAGCTCCACCCCAGCTCCACCCCAGCTTCACCCCAGCTTCACCCCAGCTCCACCCCAGCTCCACCCCAGCTTCACCCCAGCTTCACCCCAGCTTCACCCCAGCTCCACCCCAGCTCCACCCCAGCTCCACCCCCAGCTCCACCCCAGCTTTCACCCCAGCTCCACCCCCAGCTCCACCCCACCACCACCCCAGCTTCCACCCCCAGCTTCCACCCCAGCTTCCACCCCAGCTCCACCCCAGCTTCCACCCCAGCTCCACCCCAGCTTCCACCCCAGCTTCCACCCCAGCTTCCACCCCAGCTTCTACCCCAGCTTCCACCCCAGCTTCCACCCCAGCTCCACCCCAGCTTCCACCCCAGCTTCCACCCCAGCTTCCACCCCAGCTTCCACCCCAGCTTCCACCCCAGCATCCACCCCAGCATCCACCCCAGCTTCCACCCCAGCTCCACCCCAGCTTCCTTTTTATGTAAAAATACAATAGGGAAAAGTGCAATATTTGATGATGTATGAATGCAATAGGGAAAGTGCTGTACCTGTATGTTTCTTGTTTGTTTCTTTGCCATGTGATATGTGATCTCTGTCCTGTATCTATGACTGATTGACCTGAATGTTTTATGTGTATTATCTCGATGCCCAAGACAAATGTCTCCTAAGGGAGACAATAAAGCTTTATTTTACCATTAACAGGTGCAGAAACACACAATATTTACCAACCCACATGCAAACCATGTCTGTTCACTGGATGCAGAGGAGGGTAAACCTGCAGCTTCACATTCTTCGAGAACCTGAACCGGGATGTTTCTGTTCAACGACGATACGCTCCAGCTCAGCCTCAGCATGTAAACCACGTCAGATATTTCACAGATCATTACACATCTTACCTGCTGAGGTCCTTCAGATTTCATGTCTGATGGGAACAGGAGAAACTTACCATGAGGATTGCAGAGGACCGTTTTAACCCTCAACCCCTGCTGTCTGTGATCTGAAGCAGGGTGAGACCCCGCTGCACTTTAAAGACCCTCAACATGTGACACTGTCCAGGAAAAAGGGTTGAAATCAGTTTCAGTGCAAAAAAAACTTGTTTAATGAGGAGCAACTATGCCTTTCAGAGTGACCCAAATCCAGGTAGAAGAAATACTTTTACTTCATATAAAGTGTTGGAATACTCTGTTTCAAGTAATCAAATCAAAGTTTATTTATATACACAAAAGTGCTTCACAAACCAAACATTTAAAAAGATGTAACCCTCCCTTCCCATTTAAACAGAGTAACACATAGCTTTTTGATAACACACTTAATACTGACAGAAGGTAATAAAATGGTAAAATAAGAATTAAATACAAATCAATAAAAGCCATATTAAAAAGGTGGATCTTCAGTTGTTAAAAAATTATTAAAACTTCAGAGAAATTGACTTTTGCTATAAAAAAAAAAATGCCTGATACTTAAAATATGGTGGAAATTCTTATTTTTTTTAGAAAGGAACTACTGCAGCCCAACCACGGTAACTTGAAGTCAACAAAAACGTGTGTTAACTGTGCTAAAATGTGGGAATAAACTAAATAATGTCAGGTTACAAGCCTATAAAAAGTGTACTATTTCAATTAAATGTGTGCTGTTAATTGTTGGTGTTTTACTGCAACTGAATGAGGTAAAACTAGTGGTGAGGGTGCAGTGGAATTGCTTTAAAGGTCCCATGTCATGGCCATTTCCACTGATCATAATTCCATTGTTGAAGTCTATAGAATATATTTACATTGTTCAATGTTCCAAACTCACGTTGGTTTCTCACAGCATCTCTGTGTATTCACTCTCTGTCCTAAACGGCTTGTTGGAGCTCCTCCTAGAATTATTTTATCTTATCTTACAATATGTAATATCTGTTTGGTAGAAAAAATAGGCATGCCTATTTTCTGAAGCTCAAGATACCATCTTCAATGATTTACAGCATGAAACTCAAAAAATATAAATATTAAAGAGATACAAAGTGGAGAAAAAACATGTCTATATTCTTACATTAGGTCTGTTTATTATTTAGTTTATTTCTTTAATAACCTTTAGTCAGGCAGTCTCATTGAGATTAAGACCTGAGAACCAGAGCTAATTTATAGATGTTTAATAATTAAGTGTACTTTCACCAGAGCTTCAAAATCTTGTTGGTTTTATTTTTGTCTACAAAAAACGACGTAACAATGTTGAATATAAAAATGGTTAAGTTTGAGTTTTCTCGTTAAAAAATGTATTAATTCATCATCAAAGGTTTTCACACATCAATCATTGTTTTAATATTAAAGTTGTACAGGACAAACCTAAAAAAAGACTACCTTTCAACATAAATGCAACAAAAGACATGTACGTTTATGAAAATGGAGACGATATGTGCTGAGCTGAATGTCAGAGTCCTCCATGCTCTCACTGTTAACAGCTCCCTCTGAAGTAATGAGATCTGTAGCGGCACGTCTGTGGACCTTCAGCCGGAGAAAAGGTTAATGTGTCTGTTCTGCGCTCATTAAGAGGCCGGACCATACATCTCTGTCAGCGGGAAATGTGAGGCACAAAATACAAGAGTACAGAAGAGCAGGGTTGTTAAAGTCGAACTAGATGTTCTCTCAGTGGATTGACTCAGATCTTCTACTTTAGAGTATGACAATCATACAAATGTAAATGTAAAAGTACAGTATATGACGTATTCCCTATGCAGAAAGGCCCTTTTCACAGTGATGTATGTAACTGGATCATAGCTTCACTTTAATGCTTCGGAGGGAAAGGGTTGGGTTCATTACATATAGGCCTAGCTTGTGAATTTCAAAGAATGGGTTCCTGGAAGGACAGGTTCAAGGTTCAAGGTTCAAGGTTCAAGGTTCTTTATTTGTCATACGAACATAGCTACAGAGTAGTTATGTCGATCGATGAACATCTTAGGTCACAGGATTCTCCAACAGTGCAACACAATAATACAGATACACAGAAAAATATAGTGCAAGTAAATATTGAAAAGTAAATACAAAAGGAAAAATAGTGATATCACCTGCAGATATACGTACATGTATTTAATGATCTGCACTCACTATCTGTCTATAACTCAGCTTCTTAGTGTTTTACATGATGTTATTGAAGTTATTCATATTGTTTCTCCACTTTAAATTATAATACACTTTAGTTTGTCATATATTCATTGTCTTAAGTCTTTTTCGCTTTTTCGGCTATTTTGTTTATTGGTGGAAATACTACTATTTGTAATGCTAAATAGTTTCTTAAAATACTTTCTTTTTATCATCGTTACTCTTAGAACTTAATTCTCATATTGTTAATGTTTGCACCGCCATACACCAAAGCTAATTCCTTGTATGTGTGAACGTAGCTGGCAGTAAACTTGATTCTGATTTCTTACATGTACTCTTGTTTGTATTCTTACAGTACGTGTGTGAACTTCCACCTGTTCTGTCCTGTTTCCACTCTGTTGCCTACACGGAGCAACACAGGCCTTCTTTAACCTTAAAGCATCAGCTAATTAACATGTCATAGATTTAATTAAAATGAAGATATACACTCCGGGCCTGATCGTGGACCCTCCCCTGGACGCGTCACAGGGTCCATTTTTACCCCTCTCAGTCACATTGTTGCCATCCGTCTTTCTGCTTCTGCCAACCCGCTTTCACACACAACTTCTGTTGCCTTGGAGACGTCTCCCACCCTGACACATGGACCCCCCCCCCTCTCTCTCTCTCCTCTGACTCCTCTCACATCTCCTCACCTCTCCGGTCTGTTACAGTTCACACAGTTCAGCCTTTCCTCGAGACGTCCAGGTCACAGAGGTCGCTGATCAAACTGAAAATCTGCTGCAAGGGGGCGGGGACACTCATTTATAATGACGTTTTCTGAAATGTTATGTTCAAATATGTAAATACCTTATTAAAGAGGCCCTATTATGCAAATGTTCCAGGTCATATTAGTATTTAATGCTTCTACTGTGACATGTCTCCATGCTTTAATGTTCCACCTCTTTTCACCCTCTGTCTGAAACCATGCAGAGCCCAGTCTGCTCTGATTGGTTAGCTGGCGAGCTCTGTTGTGATTGGTTAGCTGCTTAGAGATGTCTTGCACCCTTGGCCTATCACTTACAATGTGTTGGAGCAATAGCCAATAGAAGCGCACGTGTTACATCGTGACGCCAGTATGTTTATTTAATTATCGTAACTCATATCTTAATATATGTAACATCAGCTACTCATTGTTTTACCTCATGCTATTGATGGCATTCTTATTCATACCGTCGCCTACTTGTTTACTCTTATTTATTATCCCTGTGTTTCACTCTCATTCACTCGCCTCCCCTGAATGTCCCTACAGAGATCAATAAAGGTCTATCTCATCTTATCTTAAAACTTGTCGCAGTGTAAGATCTGGCTGTGATAGTCTGCTTGTTGCCCTGCAGTTGAAACAGTTTTCACTGTATGTGAGACACCACATGTAGAGAAGCAATGCTGCAAAACACCAGGAGGATATGCGTGTGTCTTTTGTCTCATTCTGCTCCGCTGAACTGGCATTTGAATTGGAGTCATGCAGGGCAAAATGTCAGATCTGAATCACATGGAAATACATTTTATAGACTCGCTGTATCTCAGCAGGGGGGCACGGTGCATGACCTGAGAGCCGGAGTTGCAGGAAGTCATATCAGATTTTTAATTTAAGTGAAAGGCGCTTTACCGCACTGTAAATACTCTGTTAGAAGTAGATGTCATGCATTTAAATTCATGCTAACGTACCAAAATGTGGGTTCATCACTTAAAAGAGGCCCTATGCTTTCCTGTGTTATTTAGGTTTGTGTGCATGTAAATGGTCTGCAAAGGTTAAAATCCCAAAGTGCAAAGTACAACATTTAATGAACCTGACATTTTACATAATAGGGACCCTTTAATGTTGCAGCTGGTAAAGGTGAATCTGATGTAATCATTGTATATACTGCTCGCTTAACATGTAATCATGATAAGATGATATACATTTTGCACCAGTAACATCATTCATTACATGTTACATGTTAGACGCTTTTATCCAAAGCGACTCACATACTCAATACTGTGGGCAATCAGCACACGAGCAATTTGGGGTGAAGTGTCTCAACGACATGCTGACTGCAGTGGGGTTTGAACCTGTGACCCCCTGATCCGAACACCAACGCACAACCCACTGCACCTCACGTCTTAAACTCATTTTATAATGACGTGCAGTTAAAAGATGTGATTGTATGGAGTGGGAGTATAAAGTAACTGAAGTAAAGAAGTATATAAATAAATATACACAGAGCAGACCTGAAACTCCAGCATACATTGATCTTCATTTCTTTTGTCAGGTGAAACTTATTTTCACAGAATGATGGTTTTCATTTTCCAGATCATGGGTCAATTTCCACAGGAAGAATAAGAACGTGGAGAGTAATACAGCTGATCATAACCCGTGCAGTATAAAAGGGCACTGTGAGTTCAACTGGAAGTCTACAGCGAAGAGAAAAAGACCAGAGGATACTTTGGCACGCTGATATGAGAAAGTGGAATATATGGCCCATATTACTCCATAATATCTGTATATGTAAGACTGTAGCAGCGCCACCTGCTGGAAGAGAAAGCCATGGAAATATTGTGATCGTCATCTTATGCTGTTTGCAGAATAGCAGACATTTGAGCTGAATAAACAACAGAGAAACACACACTTTGAATACACTGCTATGGAAATAAGTACGTTTTTAATAACAGTCATGAGAGGGACTGTTTTGACTCTTAAATGTATTATTTCTGTGGTCATCAAGTCTTTCTACAGACCAGACACACCAGAAACAGGCTGCTGCTGCCCCCTAGAGGCACGAAGCAGTCACATTATAAATACATCAGATCGAGCTGGAATTCAACATTCCAAAAATGAAAACAGCTGATACAAAATATGCAAACAAGAGCACTTGGTATGAGCTTGTGTCTCCACTAAGAAAAGGTTATTGCTCTGTGTGGTCTGATGTCAGTTTACTTGCAGGATTTGATACTAAAAAGCATCTGTACAAAAAGAGACGGTGACAGGAACCTTTGTTACCTTCTTTATAAAGCTGCACTGCCTAATAATTTTGATCTAAAAACAAATTCCTGCAAATGATCAAAAAACTCCTTGAAATTCTTCATTATGCAACTTCTATAAAACCCCAGCAGAAATTGTGACTTGGAAGAAGTAGAAATATGTGTCGAAAAAATGTCGAAAATAGTGAAAATAGTTTCTCCAGATTGAAGGGGATGTTTTTAAATGTGTCAGCTCAAAACCCAATATATACTGTGTAAGATTGAAAACAGAGAAAAGCAGGACTTCTTCATCTTTGAGGCTGAAAACACAACTTAAAAGATGAATGGATATTCTAGTTTTGCTGCCGATAAGATAAAATAACACTTATCTTATCCTGAAGAAAATTGTTGTGCCAGAGTTACAAAAATACAATAAACACAGCAGCATGATGAAAGTGCAGTAACAAGAGCAATTCAATATCTACAGGAAACACAGACGGTCACATATTTAATGGAATATTACCAGTATTTAGTAGTGCAAAAAAATAACGTACAAAATGGACGACTACTATATCTACTACTAAAAGATAGACTCAACGTTCGCAGCTCTATTTTACAGGTTGAAGTGCGAAGAGAGCTGTAGAAGATAAGGGGGGAAAAGGAACCATGAGCATTTCCCAAATTCCCACTTGTAACATGAAAACATGGAAAGCATCAGAAAATACTCTTAAAGTCTCCACCACCCGCAGAAGGACGACCACGTGCACTCTCCTCTCTGTGGCACCACTAACAGGCTTGAGGGAGACCAGTCACTTCACGGAGCTTAAACCGTTCCAGTTTAAAAGTGAACACAAAAAATGAAAATGAGATATTTAAAAAACTCAAGTCACCCGTTTACTCTGCACTTCAAAAAGACAAAGAAACAGTCAATATCTAATAAAGATCTTTATTTCAGATTTTAAATAGATTTACAAACCATAAGAAAAAAAGAAAATATAAACAAGAAAAAAAAACACATCAAGTGATCGTCAAATATCCACATGTGCATATCAAGGTAGATTGTAAACAGTCCTTTGAAGCCGAACAGCGAGACTCCCCGGGGTTCACTCAGCGCCTGAAAGGATGTTTGTTTGTTTAGTTGTTGTTTTTGTTTCTCGTTTCCTGAGGCTCTTGTAGTTTTCTGTAATTATCTGCTGGGTTTGTTTTATCCCTCAGTGATGCCGACACAGAGCTCAGAGAACCGGGGGGCGAGTGGGGAGGAAAGACGATGAAATACCAGCAGTTTGACAACAAATAATGAAATCCCATTCACCCTGAAACCGAACACAAAAAGGGGGGGGGGGGGGGGGGGGGGGTCATTCATAGGTTGTGTAACGAACATCAGTCATTATCATTATTACAAGTGTTCATAACTAATGTATACGTCTGTGTGGTGGCCATTAATGCTGCTATATTTAAGTAGAACTCATTCTTTCATGAACAATCCTGTTTGTTTAACAATCAGGTCAATTTCCGTAGCACTTAATACATGTGAGAAAGAAAACAATTTGAAAAAAAAAAGATTACATCAAAACAGTAAAATAAGCAAACCCCCCCCCCCCTTCAAAAGAACAAAAAGCAAAAAAGACACCCCTCAGCCCATTCACAATGCAACAGCTTTAGATAAAATGGAGTTTCGAACCCCACCCTGATCTAAAACCTCAAAGGTGTCACAAACATCTACTGAAGAACCGTTCTCCAACTCATGCTCAACCCTTCCCCCATTTGTCCTCAGCACACCGTATAAGCAGTCGGCCAATAATCTAACGGAAACAGCGAGAATGTAAGTGTTAAAAATACTGCTGGGTGTTAACGTGTGTCTGAGTGTCCCGTTAGGAGAGGCCTCTGACAGTGTGGACTGGAAACACTCGCCCCCCCCGCCCCCCATCACTCACACTGCTACCTGATCTCCTCTGAGGTCACAGGGTTCATTCACTCAGGTGAGTCAAGATGGCTGCAGCCCAGTGGAGCGTTTCAGAGGAAGGGGGGGAGGGAAAAGAGCCTCAGAGCCACCACTAGGGGGCGAGCTCTGATGAAGGTCAGTGCTCTGGAGAGTTAGAATAACAGACGTGAAGATGGATAAATCAAACGTCCACTTCTGAACCGAGACAGTCGGAAGCTCCACAGGTTGGAACACTCCCCATCAGCTTTCCTGCCACGTTTAAAGCACTGCATATTAAGTAGCACTGACTGCATAGGTTGTTTTAAAAAATACAGTACATTGGATTTCAGCAGCTAGATGTTTCTGAATGCTTCCAGGCCACTAGTAGCTCGTGCTTGTGTGATGAAGGCTGCGTGACAGGACGTTTCTGATCTACATTCCCGTCTTTGTAGCTCGGCTGTTGGATTTTACACCTTTCTCTCACGCCTCGGACAAATCAGACGGATGCTGCTATTAATAAATCCCATTGAGAGTCACAGTATCCCCACCTGAGGCCTTGTGAGCTCGAATATCCCCCTCTGCTGTCTTTCCAACAAGTCTTTCAGATCTGTGGTATCAGGGAGCGAGGGGAAGGCACGAGGGAGTGTGAACAGCTTTTCTTATGGATCACTTTTGGAGCAGCACAAGCCCTGGGGCTCAAAAGAAAAAGAACAAGAAGAGGCAGGGCTTCAAACAGCCCGCTAACAGGAGGTCACACACATGGCTCAGAAGTGACTCAGCTTTTCAAAACACACACATATGTGCATTCTTTCTAAATTAGCCTCCCGCTCACTTGACTCGGATCTGATCGGACCTGTGACGTTACATTCCAGCTCGCTGATGTCGAGAAAAGGCGTGAGCTCTCCACATTCTCTGAGAGGAAACGTGGCCATCTTTGTTCAAAGCTGGACAAAGGAGCAGGTCTCGGAGTAAAGAGGCAGGACGTTTAAACAGGTATCAGTGCAGACAAAGAGAAGCTGTTACTGTACGTTGTGCTGCTGTGTATGTGTAACCTCTACTCAAAAAACTAAATGAAAACATGTGAGAAACAAACAAAAACAACTGCAGCTTGTTTTGATGCATCAGGTTTTAGTGTGCATACTGTGAGAGCACGAGACAGAAGTGAGGACGACGAGGGAGGGAATTAAAGTTCAGTCCATGACGAGAGAGGGGGGTGTGTGTGTGTGTGTGTGTGTGTGTGTGTAGTGGGGGAGGGGCATAAAGGGGAAGTTGTCAAGAGTCCTCGGTGCCTGAGTCGTCGTAGCAACAGTCCTCGTTGTCCTCCTCGTCGTCGTCGTCCAGCTCCTCGTCGTCGTAGTAGTCGTCGTACAGCAGGTTGGAGCCGTCGTCTGTGGGCGGGACCAGCGTGCGGACGCAGTACTCGTCAAGCGTGATCGGGACTTTGACTCCGTCCCGCTCTGCTTCCGCCTTGGTCCCCACCACCTGCTTCCTGTTTGGGGGGGGGGGGGGGGGGGGGAAACAGAAAGCGTCAGAACTGGAAGCTTTGAGTCGCCAAGCTAAATATCTGTTCTGACTTTGGTTCAAAAAGATATCTTCATGACCCTTTGATTCTTTCTAACACTCGATTATTTCAACAACCTTCAAACACTCCCGACCTGATGGGGGAATGATTTCTCTTTTAATGTTTTTATTTATTTTATATTTGTCCTTACTGATCTGTTTTTACTTGCCATTTTATTTACTTATAATTATTAATAAAAAAATGTTGTCACTGTTTTTATTTTTGATATCTGAACTAGGAATCAATGTTTTATTTTTGTATTAAACTATTCAAGGTGGGGGGGGGGGGGGGGGGGGGGGAGATGGTTTGTTCTAAAGAAAATTGAAAATGGATGAAGATCATTGTCTTGATTGTGACACTCTCAATGTCGAGTACGCTTGCTTGGTAGCACATGTCTCCTGAGTCACTTGCTTCAGAAGCGAGGCAAGAATACTTCCTGGCATTCGGAAAACGAAGAGTGGAACAGGCGAGCAGGTGTGCGTCATATGAGAAGCCCCGCCTTACATTTGCCGCCACATATTTGGGGAAATTGGTCCGTGCGCAAAGCATTGTGGGGATTTTAAGACCGCGGAGTCTACACATGTGCTGCCTCGAAACTTCTCCAAACGAAGTACGCCGGGCTCGGTAGAATTCCAAGTATGCTGGATATTGGAACAGTACTTCGGCGGGACTCGATGACGCAGTGTGCTTGAAATAGTGGCTCTGGAGCAGCTTTACTCGACATTGAGAAACACCCCCTGTATGAGTGTGCCTGTTCTTCAATAAAACCCTTTGGATTGAACTAACGTTATTCTGGCTGCTGCTTCACTCAGAAATAGCACAATAATCACTGTTTGTGCTATACTGAACATACATTACATGTAATACCTTTTCAACACATGTATATGTCCACTCAAAATGTACCATGGACGTGAGTTTATTTGTTTTTATTTTTAATTACGTGTGCTTGTCTCTATACTTAATTTGGTAATTGTATTTCCTCTGGCACCTTTGCTGTAAATGTCCCTGCTATAGGACTTATACAGGATTTCAGATTCTGTCCCGATCCGATTCCGATCATTTGATTTTGATAATCTGCCGATACCGATTTTTCCCGATCCGATCTTTATGCAATGCATTAAGAAAGAAAAACGGCTGGTCATCCAACGCGATGAATTCAGCTCTCTTGGCTGTTATTTTTTGGCCTTTTCACTGTTCTGGGGCAGTTTGTCTTTCCTTTTCAAAGTCTCTGAAAGTGTCGGTTGTTTCAGTGCCGTTACCCGAGTGGCCGCTGTGTACTCGTCGTGTTGTTGTTGGTGTTTGTTTCTCAGGTGGCGTGTTAGATTGGTCGTGTTGAACGTAGCTCTGTTCTTTCCACCTCCGCCTTGCAAACATTGCACCTTCGCTTACAATTTTATAATACTTCCAAACTCCTGACATTTTCTCTGTCCTGACTCCCGAGTCACCGGCTGAACGTAGCCTCTCGTTAGCTTACTGCTACTATTAGACACTGCGCCCACTCTGTTGCCAGATTTGAGAGAAATAACCAGGTCTGAAAGCAAGCCCAACAGAAGCAACACATCCATGATGTTGTGTCATTTTAAACCAAAACTAAGTCCTCAGGATGACTTTAAGACGTGAACATGGTCATTTTTGTTTTGTAACATTAAATAAAATACAAATATTTTATATAAAAGATTTTTTTTCTCCCGGCTCCGATCCCCGATCCCCCGATCGCGCAATCGGCTCCGATCCCCGATCACGTGATCGGATCGGGACATCTCTAAATGTAACTGCTGTGTGTAATATGAGCTATGTGTTGCCTGGTGGAAATAGTCATCTATACAAGTTTAACTAGGACAAGGACTTGTGTTTTATGTATGAATTACTATTCATTCGTAGTATAATTGTGTTATTAACCATGAGGAATGCTTTGATTGTTAATATTATGTTTGACTTATTGATGGTTGAAAGGATTATTGTTTTTGTTTTACTTCCATACTTGATTGTTAACGAGAAGTTATTTTGTTTGTTTATCTTTGTATTCCTTTATGTGAGAAAGAACAATGCACATTAATCAACATAGCTATTAAGTAATCCTCATTCTCCGGCAGTAAAAGAAAACTTACAAGAGCAAAATGTGTAAATGTCTTTTTTCCTCCTACCTGATGATCTCGATGTATTCTCTGTCCTTGCCCTTGCTGTCCCTCCACTTGCGGTACATGACGGAGGCGTCCACGTTGGCGGGGGAGAAGGTGTTGGGCTCGTTGAGGAGAGAGATGACGCTGAGCAGGATGGTTCTGGAAGAAGGATTCAAATACAGGAGAGCAATTAGGGAGGAGGACAGAGGAAGATGGAGGTAAGACGAGACAAGAGGCATTGAGAAAGCAGGACAGAGAAGTGAGCAGAGACAGAGAGGACATATGGGAGCGAAGGAGAGGGGGAGGGGGAGAGGGGGAGGGACAGACGAGCAGCCGGCTCAACCCCAGAACATCCACCCGTCTCTGCTGGAGATGAACAACCTCCTGGAACAACTCCAATTTCTAACAGGCTGAACTGATCATCCTTAAACACTGAAATTCAAAATGGTATGTTCATTATTTATCAAAGACTTGGCTGACATTTTGTTCTACAACGGCACAAAGTAATAGGCCTTGTTTTAAAGGTCTCCTATTGTACTGTTTTCATCAATATATTACAGGTCTCAGATATATACAAAACATGTCTCTGAAGTGTTTGGCTCCAAACACCAAACAGATCATTGCAGCATTACCCATAATCCCCTCTGTTTCAGCCCTGTTTCAAAAGAGCTGATTCTCTGTCTGTTACTTTAGAGCAGGGGTGGGGAACCTTTTTCCTCTCTGGGGCCATTTCAATTTTTTCAACATCCTCCGAGGGCCGTACAAATGTTTGACCTCCGCTTAAAAATACTAAAATCACAGCCCATTCATTTGTTCTTTCTTTCATGGTGTGCAAAGAAAAAGCAACCTCTTAATCCAGATATCTCACCATGACCCCCATTTCCAATTCATCATGTCATTTAAGACATTTAAGACATACAGATGGCTTATTTACAATTTACATTTTAGATTTCGTTCTAATACATCCTAACCGGACATTTAAGACATACCAAGTCTACAGATATACAGTTAGTAACAGAGTCTAAAATGCGAGTATATACATAGATGGGGGGGGGGGAAGCTGTCCATTGAACGACAGGTTGAGATTTGTACCATTACCGGGGCCAGTTTTGCAATGCTCTCCCCCGAAGGTGCTCTTTAAGAGAGGTTTTGAAGGTAAGTATAGTTTTACTTTCCTTTACAGTTGTGGGAAGAGCGTTCCACCTTGATGTGGCATAATTGCGAAACGTGTATTCCCCCTTTTTTGTGCCAAATCTGGGTTTCACATGATTTGTGGAGCTCCCTCTGGTGTTATGATCATGGTATTCCTTGACCTTTGGGAAGAATTTTGACATGTACATGGGTACCATAGAGGTGTAGTGGATCTTGTAGACCAGGCCCATTGCAAGTAGCTGTACTCTGTCGTCTACTCTAAGCCATTCTAGGTTGTCAAAGTGGGCAGAGGTGAGGTGGGTTCTAGATGAAAGGTCAAGCAGTAGTCTGACCAGTTTATTTTGCGATGTTTGAAGTTTTATTTTTAGCGCCTTGGAGGTGCTATGATACCATGACGTGCAAGCATAGTCATAGTACCCTTGAATGAGTGCTCCTGCCAGAGTTTTCAGGGTGTTCTTGTTTACCAGAGAGGAGATCCGGTATAGGAATCTAGTTCTTTGATTGACTTTTTTTATTACATTGGATGCCATTTTGTCACAGGAGAGGTTTGCCTCAAGAATAGATCCTAGGTATGTAATTTCCTTCTTACCTGTGACAATAATGTCGCCCACTGCAACTGAGAAGTCGTCGGATTTGCTGAGATTATGTTTCGAACCGAAGAGAATGGACTCTGTTTTACCCAGGTGTAATGATCATTTATGTGCACGGTTGTGGCATGACCACCCAAACAGAAAGATATTGGACACAAGATGTGTGCAAATGTATTTAGTTTCCTATCCATGTGAACATGATTTAAGGGGGGGGGGGGGGGGGGGCCTAACCCAAGTTAAAAGCATCAATCTGGTGCACTTTGAGAGCAACATTAGGAGCTCTATGGATACATCTCTCATCACCCAGATGAAACACAACTGGAAGCAGATTTTCTTTTTCTTTATGGATATTTTACAAATCACTCCCCTTTCAAACTGTATTCCTGTTTATCAATAACAACTTTTTTTTACTGTCATATAGTATTTTATACCTGTTTACTTTATTCTCTTATGTCATTTTCAGACAGGTTTTTATAGAAATGGATCAGGACAAAAAGAGAGACAATCTTTTCTCCTGAAACGTTCAGAATGTCTTTCCACAGAGGGGACACATGTTGATGTAGAAGAGACATGAAGAAGAGGGGACACATGTTGATGTAGAAGAGACATGAAGAAGAGGGGACACATGTTGATGTAGAAGAGACATGAAGAAGAGGGGACACATGTTGATGTAGAAGAGACATGAAGAAGAGGGGGCACATGTTGATGTAGAAGAGACATGAAGAAGAGGGGACACATGTTGACGTAGAAGAGACATGAAGAAGAGGGGACACATGTTGATGAAGAAGAGACATGAAGAAGAGGGGACACATGTTGATGAAGAAGAGACATGGAGAAGAGGGGACACATGTTGATGTAAAAGAGACATGAAGAAGAGGGGACACATGTTGATGTAGAAGAGACATGAAGAAGAGGGGACACATGTTGACGTAGAAGAGACATGAAGAAGAGGGGACACATGTTGATGAAGAAGAGACATGAAGAAGAGGGGACACATGTTGATGAAGAAGAGACATGGAGAAGAGGGGACACATGTTGATGAAGAAGAGACATGGAGAAGAGGGGACACATGTTGATGTAAAAGAGACATGAAGAAGAGGGGACACATGTTGATGTAAAAGAGACATGAAGAAGAGGGGGCACATGTTGATGTAAAAGAGACATGAAGAAGAGGGGACACATGTTGATGTAAAAGAGACATGAAGAAGAGGGGGCACATGTTGATGTAGAAGAGACATGAAGAAGAGGGGACACATGTTGATGTAGGAGAGACATGGAGAAGAGGGGACACATGTTGATGTAAAAGAGACATGAAGAAGAGGGGACACATGTTGATGAAGAAGAGACATGAAGAAGAGGGGACACATGTTGATGTAGAAGAGACATGAAGAAGAGGGGACACATGTTGATGTAAAAGAGACATGGAGAAGAGGGGACACATGTTGATGTAAAAGAGACATGAAGAAGAGGGGACACATGTTGATGTAAAAGAGACATGAAGAAGAGGGGACACATGTTGATGTAAAAGAGACATGAAGAAGAGGGGACACATGTTGATGTAAAAGAGACATGGAGAAGAGGGGACACATGTTGATGTAAAAGAGACATGAAGAAGAGGGGACACATGTTGATGTAAAAGAGACATGAAGAAGAGGGGACACATGTTGATGTAAAAGAGACATGAAGAAGAGGGGACACATGTTGATGTAAGAAGAGACATGAAGAAGAGGGGACACATGTTGATGTAGAAGAGACATGAAGAAGAGGGGACACATGTTGATGTAGAAGAGACATGAAGAAGAGGGGACACATGTTGATGTAGAAGAGACATGAAGAAGAGGGGACACATGTTGATGTAGAAAGAGACATGAAGAAGAGGGGACACATGTTGATGTAGAAGAGACATGAAGAAGAGGGGGCACATGTTGATGTAGAAGAGACATGAAGAAGAGGGGACACATGTTGATGTAGAAGAGACATGAAGAAGTGGATTTTGCATAATAGGTTATCTTTAAAGGTTTTTTCTTGATTAGGGACTTGATTTGCAGGCGTTATAAATTGCGTGCTTAATTACTTCTCACTTTGGTAACGCTCACTTCCAGCAATCAGTAAAAATGGGCAACTAGCTGCATCACTCGCTGCACGATGTGTTAAGCTTTTAGTCTGTATTGATCGGTGGACAACGAGCAGCAGGGAAAATAAGGACAGCAGAAGAGGAAGGGTATTTAAGCGACATCGATTTTGTCTGTGCAGATGGGTAAAGGGACAGAAGTAGAGTGACCCTGGTAACTATTTATTTAATCCTTGTTCTTTAAGATATAATCTAGGCTTGATGAATGGACGTTTAGTACCTGACGTTCTGCGTGGGGTTCCACCTCTCTGAAGGCAGCTCTCCGCTCTGAGGGTCGTCCACAGGGGGGTGCAGGATGGAGATACAAACATCTCCGTTCTACAGAGACGGGAGAAAACACAACCATGTTCAGAAAATAGTTATTACCACCTTACATGTATTAGGCACCATAAGGAATCGGATAAATGCCACAACACACTCTGGGCACGTTTCTTAACAGCATGTTTATATCACATGGAAAAAAGTCAGTGAGAAAAATGTGGAAATTGTTTTTATTAAATGTCTTCCATATTATTATCATTTTTGTATTTCATGCATGTGTGAACTAATATGATTTTTTCATCATGAGTCATTGATATCAAATACTTGAATTGTACTCCCTGTTATTATTAGACAGCACTTTTCTTGCAGTATTATATTTTTTTATAAACTGAAATATATAGCAAAACATTACTTACACAAAGTATGTATGATAAGAACACATTTATTTTTTCTGCAGACATTTATCCAGCAAATCTATTTTTTAAGTTATACCAAAATAAAGCATTTTAAAAATGCAGTTGTGGGCACAAATGGGTTTAAAGATAGTCATCCACAGCCAAACATTTAAAATCCTTAAAAAGGAAAATAGAGTTCAACCAGGATCCCGTGTTTTCATATACTAATATAAAACCCAAAACAAATGATAATAGATCCCTAGTGTATTCATAGGGCCTATAAGGAGTGTGTGTAGGTTTTGTCCAATGAGTAATACTGTTCACAATTACCTCATAAATGTTGGGGTGCCACATTTTGGTGAGGAAGCGAAAGGCAGGTGGAGAGTACGGGTAGTCGACGGGGAACTTGATTCGAGCCTGAGGGCGAGAGAAGACACATATTAGCAACATGAGGCAGGCAGTTTAAAACACAGCAGACAAGTCAGGACTGCTTCCCTCCAAACGCTCGCTGCGTGGGAGAAGCATTTCCCACCGGCTGACAGACGCGCCTCTGAATCAAGCTTGTAAACACTGTGAATAACGTCTTCTGAAACATGAATATTATCTGTTGTGTTAGTCATGCGATGTTGAACGTCATTTTTCTTGTTCATACTTTTTATTTATTTAACATAGAACAGGTCAGGAGTGGACTGGGACGATTTCAGGTGTAGAATCTCTGAGATTAAATGTCAAAAAGTATATTTATGTGGATTTAAAAACATGGTCCCCAGAAGCTGATCCACACTCCCTCTAGCAGGATTGTTGAGATATTGAACTTGTGCTTCATAAAGAAAGTGTCCAGGTTTCCAGCAGGAATCTAAAGCACAAGTTAGTGGCGGTGGACTGGGCTTCCTGTACATTTAGCCGTATTGCTTCTTCACTTAGTTAGTTTCCATTTCCCAGGGCTGCCTTTCGTAATGATTTGAGTTGTTATTCTCTGAGATGAATCCTGTGAAGTTTGATGTTATTGACACTGCTGCACGGAGCCTCACCCCATGCAGCATCAGAAGAACATTCCACAACCCCTCTGTTATGTGGGCATTAGTAAATGATTGACGAGGTCTAAAGATCCAACTTGACTTAAATGCAGAGGTGGAAGAAGTACTCAGATTATTTACTTAAGTTAAAGTAGCAATACTATACACACACACACACACACACACACACACACACACACACACACACACACACACACACACACACACACACACACACACACACCACACACACCACACACACACACAACACACACACACACACACACACACACACACACACACACACACACACACACACACCACACCACACACACACACACACACACACACACACACACACACACACACACACACACACACACACACACACACTATAAATAGCAGCTGAAGAGTCATGGCAAACCTGATGGAGGTGGCTGGGCAAGGAGGAGCTAATGACGGTGTAATGTAATATGGTGTGGAGGCAGGGTGGAGGCTTCAGTGCATTCAGCTGCCGAGTGTGGGGGGGGGGGGTTGGTTGGTATAGAGACATTGTGGGAGTTTGTCCTCTCCAGCTGTCACTGCAACCCAAGACAATCCACTGCTCAAACCCGTGTTCTGCTATATGTCCTAACGCTGACACCACCCCCCCCACACACACTGTATAAATGCTCCTGTGTGTGATGGACCCCTCCTCCCGTTACAGAAGAAGTGCAATGGGTGGGACGGGGGACACGCACACACCGACTACACTGATTACACACACACGCACGTCACTCACTGCATGAAACCTTCTGCTTATCCCCCCCCACCACCGCCACATACATACACACACACTTGCTCACACTTGCTGATTCGGCACGGTCAGCTGGTCCTCGCCACAGTGAGCCGACGAGCGGGAGGTGGAGAGTGAGAGGGATTTCACTTTGTATAAAAGGGGTTGTGCTCCATATAATAACTGTGCTTAACATTAAGGTCTTATCCCGCTTTGCATGCAATGTGGCATTAAAACCAGGCTGGATGTAACACTCAGAGCAAACTGTTCAGTGGCTTCTGCATTTCAAGGTCTGTAAAGGGAGTCAGTATGTCCTTTTTTTGGCCCTGAAATGCTAAATAAACGACTCCCATGATATAAAACCAGAGCAGGGAAGAAACACTGACCCAGGCCTGAGAGAATGACGCTTGTAGGGGAAAACAAACTAAATCCCTGGGTCTGCCTGACCCAGCCAGAAAGCTGGCAGCCCTTCAGAGTGCAAGCCGATGCTGTACACATTACAGGCTGGAAACAGTGCAACCCATAGCAGCCAGCAGGGGGGGTGGGGGGGGGGGGGGGGTGGAGAGACAAGGGCCAGGGAACAACGGTGAGAGCTTAGTTTGTCTTCCAGAACAATATTTCCACATCATGATGAAATCTGTCCACTGGCTTGGAAGATAATCTGCGTCATGTCCAACAAACCGTGGTGATTCAGATGAACTTAAATTGATGCAATTCAAAAGGGGATGGAGATGGTGTTACATACATAGAGGGCATAAGGGTAAATGTAAATCCCAGTAGAAATGGTGGTTTATGTGTTTGTCTTCCAAGTTTGTCTTCCAAGAAAATAGCGTGTGAATGAAATGCTCTTCAGCAGCTGGAAAGTCCCAGACATCAAAAAACTATTATTTTAGCAAAGCACCGTTTATCAATCCAGTGTCATTATTCAACTCTAAAGGATATCTTCGATACAAGACACGATTGAAAATCAAGGATATGACACCAAAAACATCTCTTTGGTGACCCACAGGAAAATGTTTCCAAATACTTAGTCGCTTTATGAATTAGGCCCCTAAATTGTCCCATGTCTAATGAGGCATCAACACTTGCCATAACACAGCTCCATTCATCACAATCCTGCCAGTCTGAATGCAAGCTACAGGAAGGTGGGGATATGCATTAAGGATAAGCATTGATCCCTTTGAGAGGGGAGGAGCACGGTTTCACAATGCAGCTTACCAGGAGCCGTTAAAAACCGTATTCCTTTTAACGCAATGTCACCAACTGTATACCACGCAATGGATACAGTAAACATTAGAGCTCCATGATAGTATGAAACACAATTCAGTCAGTAGGCAGGTGAAGAACTGACAAATGTGTGTTCCTTGTGGTTATAGTAGGAACAACTACAGATTTAAAACCATTGAAAGCAAAAGGTCTGTGAGGTCTATCCAGGCAAAGGATATGTTACAACAAGCCATATTGGAGACCCCAAAACGTCCTTTATTGTATATTTATATATATATATATTATATATATAAAAAACAAGATAGATTTGTTCAAAATGAAAATGCAAATAAACCTTTGGCGCACTGTCAAGGCCAGGGGTCGGGATGGGCCCCACGACAGATCTAACTCGGGACGTTGCACGTTATGACCATGATCAATATAGTTGATAAATGACTATACATTTATGTGTAAACAAATATCTGTTGGCCAGATGAGACACAGCACTATATTGTCAACACCTGTCATTACACCAAAAGTTGCCTCATTTGTGATCCATCACAAAAGAAGATGGTGGCTCAAACTGACGATACAAGCCAAAAACCCCTGTAGTTTCACAAAAGGTCTTTTGTAACCGCAAACGCTGTTAATGTGTGGACAGAAAGGTACAACAACAAAAAAGGCATAGAAAAAGCTACTTTGTGACAATATTTGACGTGAGGACTAGGCCTCCCGGGGTCAGGAATGAAACGGTCGACCTGCCCACCCAGGTGACACCAAACCCTGGATAGACGGAGGGATGGAGGTGGATGATTGATTGGCTTTGCTCTGCAGCAGTAAGTAGACAGAAGAAAAGAAACACAAAGAACGATACAGGAGGGTCTTAAAAGGCCAGTATCATCTTTCTCTTTCTAATTCCAAAAGATCATTTTCGTGCTTTGAATAGATCTATTCCTGTTACAGTACTTTTACCAAACAACTCCCACTCTCTTCATTCTCAGTGTCTCCACAACACAAGCTCAAAATGCTCTCTGCCCACAAAGTGCCATCTTCAATTCACTTGCTTCAAGATGCTACAGCTGACTTGCATGTCATGCCTCATAATTGCATTAAGACAAGAATTAACAGCATCCACAGTCAGGAGGTGAGCAACCCTGAAGAGCTCATTTGAAGTGAAGCCAGTTTCCTGCCAAGCGTGCACAAAACAAAAGTCTCCTAGATCTCTTTTGGATTGGGTGCTAAAACGCTGCCTTGAAGAGAGAACAGGAACAAGAGTGAACGTGCCCACCGTGTGGAAAGTGACAGCAAGGAGAAGTAAACCAGGTCAATGCAAAGACCCTGAACAGAACAAATCGTTCAGTTCTCCCTGAGCAGCTCTTTGCCTTCCCTACAGACCTTATCCTCACACACCGAAGTCCTTGTGTACAGCAAATTCCATACACTAACACACACATGGAGGTCCCAGAGATTATCCTGTTGGCACCCAGCGGTCCCCCACCTCATTAACTCAGAAGGTTACAGTGTATGAGAAGGAAAGGATCAAATACTGAAGCTTCATTTCCTGGTTTAGACTTAACCCTCATAGCAACAGTAGTCTGGTCTTTTGCATTGCAAATGAAAGGCATCATACTATCACGTTATGAACGATTTGAGTCGCGTCTATATTCATTCACAATTAGAAAGTATGAAATTGGGGGCTCTGTGGTGCGAAACAAGTTGTTACACCGCAACATTTGACAAAGCACACCAAGCCTTTTTAACCATAAAAGTCGTCATATTCGAAGGCGAGTATTACGCATTGGGCGTGTTGTTTATTGGTCACGTCCATGGTGTGCAAAGGCCCTAGGGGTCTAACGATAATTCCTGTATCTTTATTTAAATGTTCTCTACCAGCAAACTGGACAGGTTTGTTCAAGTCACTCATTTGAGGATATCCCCGATTATCGTGGATAATGGGAATTCACCATGATCAAGTGTTTTTATTGCCATCCTGGGTAAATCCTATATCGACCAATCCCTAAACGCAACAAATGGGACTTTCAAACAAACAACGTATACAGCTTTGTGTTAAAGGGTACTTCCCTGGTGGCCCCTTACAGGAAGAGGAAAAGCACACGTGGGCTTCAGGGGACGGTTATAACTGTCTAATGGGGGCTCACGCTCACCTCTATTCACAGCAGGCTCTGCATTCAAAAGAGGCACCACTCTGGAGGAATGGCCCGCCTGCACTTGTATGGCAGGTTCTGTATTCCCACTGCTTT
The DNA here is from genome assembly GCF_902827175.1 of Gymnodraco acuticeps. NCBI lineage: Eukaryota > Metazoa > Chordata > Actinopteri > Perciformes > Bathydraconidae > Gymnodraco > Gymnodraco acuticeps. The sequence continues at coordinate 367,635 of NW_022990341.1, read as the reverse complement.
GCCCTGCTCTCGTTTCTCTGTGACACAGCCAGAGGGGGAAACATGAGTCCGACAGCTCGGCCCTCGCCCCTCCACCGCTACTAACATGGCGCTGGGACACGTAACAAAGCATCCACCCAGCCTCAACAGAACCGAGTGTTGACTGATTGTCTGGAAAACACACACAGGCCCGGGCCAAGAGCAGAGGGCAACACCCCTCTGTTTCATGTTTGCTGTGAAGAAGTGGTTTGTCAGTGTTTTGAAGCCACAGGAGAAAACCACTTGAGTGCGATATGAAAGATGTTCCATTCCATACGATTTTTGGAGTTGCAGAGACCCCGTTTACGTCAGAATTAAAAGCAACAAAAAGCATAATTAGAGCTGCCAGGTGCTGACAGCAGTATTTCAAACAGGGTCACACATTTATTTTCAAACCCCAGGCTCTCCACAGTAGTACAGTTGTTTCTGTTGTACCTAACCTTAAATATCTGGATATAAAGCCAGTGTTTCCCCTATATACAAATAGCGGCGGCTATATATTAAAACATTATTTTTCATTAAAATAATAAGTGGCGACCCTTTTTGATTGTTTGGTATGTGTATTTGTGTTACTGTATGTTCAATAAAGGTGTATTTGGCTAAATCTTGAGACATTGCCACTGTATGTACTAGGCCTCAAGAGCCTTTTTGTGCTGGCAGACACATAGAAACATATTGGCGGGGCGCACTTCGCACGCACAAATACAATTCCACGCGGGCCGCTTCGTGCTCACATTTAGCTGGGCCCGCGTGCCTTAGCACCGCTGCTATGACTCCATCCTAGGGGAAACACTGAAAGCACTGTACATCTTTCTGTTCTCCTGCTGCCCGACAGTAAACTCAGCAGTAAAATAGAGAATAATCAACAGATAAATAAATAATAGAATTGTTAATTGCAGCCATAATAATGACCAGTTAAAGTAGATATTTAAACCCCAGATTAACTCTGTATTAAACTACAAAAGCAAATAAAACCTCATAGTTATGGTATCGTCTGGGCAATCAAACTAAACATGTACAACAACACACAGCGAGTCAGTGTGAGAACACTCCTGTAAATCCGAACTCCGGGTGAAAACAACAGTCAATCTGCTTCAAACGTGTCCCAGGACCTGCTGGCTGCGGGACAGACGGGCGTTCTGCCAGGAGTCCTCACACACTCTGAGCCTGAAGGGATGCTTCACATGACACACACACACACACACACACACACACAAAGGACCTTCAGCTTGGAAAGGTCTCAGAAACAATTAATGAATGCCAGTATTAATGGGGGTAACGGTGTGAGATTGTCACAGCAGAACAACCACCTAAGAAAAACCTAGAGCTTTCACTATTATTGGCATCAATTACAATGATCCCTAAAAAGGAATGAGAACCGAATTATAATATTGAACAAAAAAGCAGAACTATAGCATGTTATTTAATGTCATATATATATATATATATATAGTAGGGACTCCTGTCTCTACCTTTAACTCACACTTATGCCATTTTCTTTTTTAAATGCAGTAGGTAACCAAATGTACATGGTATGATAACCGCCACACTGTTACAACCCTAGTCAGTATCAGCTCCTGTGAGACCAACATGTCAATGATCAATGTATTATCTTGGCTCAGTTTGCCGGTAAAACTGCGGCCTGATTTCATAAAACCTGGTGAAAGGGTGTAACATGGGCCAAGGGAGAACCAATGTTTTGGAGCAGACCCAAATCACGTGGCAGATAGACAGCTGCTGTTCTCTTCTGTTAGCATTGAGAAATTGGTAAATGTACCGCATTCACGTGGTGTCGGAATGCTGTCGCAAAATAAATCCCAGCTTGAAAAATGTACGCCTCGGCTATCAATGTGGTGTTAAATCCCTCTTAATAAATACATTCAACACATCTTCAATGTTGTTTTCATACAACCACTTGCTCATGAACACACTGAAAATACTTTGAATCTGACGGTAACAAACAATTGCCAACTCTCGTGAGATTTGCTGATTCACAACCTGTCCTAACATTAAATCATTGCATAACCTTTTAAAATTTAGCAGGGTTACCATCTAGGCCAGGGGTGTCCAAACTACGGCTCGGGGGCCATTTTGAATTCAAAAAGTATAATGGAATATGGCCCACAAATGAAACTTGAGCTTGTCTTATATTGTACTTCTTAACTATAAATGTAAAATATATCACACAGTAGTATTCATGTGTTAATAACACCACTTCAAATAAATTCATTCAATTCAAGTTGGAAACATTTTCTAACATATCTTAGTTGATAAGAAAAAAGCCCAATGACTTATTTACAAGCTTGAAATACACCCTTCATATTCCCCCTGATTATAATCCATCTGAGGCTTCTGTTTTAAGGGATGAGCTGCCAACACTCACAAGCATCACTTACCTACACTTGATTGATTTTGCTAACTTATAACTGAACTTATGAGGCGATATACCTTTAGTGAGTGGCCCAGCCCTTCGTATATTTTTCTGTCTGTGGCCCTCGGAGAAAAAAGTTTGGACACCCCTGATCTAGGCAATAGCCTATCAGAACCCATCACATTTGAGGTCAATCCAATTTCATTTATATAGACCAATATGAGACATTACACATTAGTCAGAGAGTGCTTTACAGACTGTTAAACCGAGAAACTCCACAATAATTTATACGGAGGGGTCACTCTCCAACACAGACATGCGTACAATAGATGTCGTATCTACACGCACCATAACCAGTTCACAAGAATTTTACAATTTGATGGTGACCATATAAACACGACCTGCTTATTGTAGATCAAGGACAGTTATCTAATGTTCTTTGAATGATACTGAAATATTTCTGCAGTTCTGATATATTTGTAATGGTGTGACTCTTCGAGAGCACCACCCACGAAAAAAGAACACCTGACTCAGCCAGGTTTTCGTACATGACATCGTTCAGTCGCCGTGTTTCAGGTGAACCGGCGGCTGCAGCAGGTCAGGGCTGTTTGGGTAACCTGAATCAGAACAGGGTTGGATTCTCTTTCTCTTTTCGTGGGAATAAGGCAAGCTGGTTGGATGGAAACCCAGCAGAGAGAACAATGAGTCACAACCATGCGGTGGATTTCACAGCCAGGCTGTGCATTCCTGGCCGACAAAGGAATCCTGTACACAGCAGCACCCACACGGATACACTGAGCTCCATCTACGGTCGCCTGGCCCTCTGCTTTTATTCACAGGCCCCAAAAACACCAGAGGCAAAATGAATAAGCTTCTCAAGAACTGGAAAAACAAAAACACTGTACGGCTGTAGTGACGGTTTACACAGAGCAGTTATGTATATGCTGGATAATCTGAACACAGTGGGATCCTTCACTGATACATTACAGTTGAGCTGTAATATGGAAACAACTATGGCTAATGCGGGGCTTAGCATTATGAGACTACAACAAAAACCCTTGTAAAGAGACCATTTACCATATGAGTATGTTGTTATTGCAACTCAAAGAAGAATTAAGTGAATTCTCGGGGTCCTGACCTACATTATTATTGTCGTTAGATCACAAAGACACACCATCATGCTTCCTCAATAATAAAGCCTCATTATCCTACGTTTGATATCCAATAAAACAACAATGTAGGACAACTTTGAAGCAGCAGTGAGAGGAATTTATTTGAATTCGCCAGACGAAGTAATAAATCAAACTACTTTAAAAGGATGAATAACATTAGCATAGGCCTAGGGTGAGCTACAATCCACTCAGTGTTTTGCAATGTGTGACGTTGATGTTCATTAGGTTTATGACTAATCAACAGCTCTGCTATGGCAACAAATGATTTTCTATATTTACAATGTAGGTGTGTGTTTTCCACTGAGACTTAAAGGGAGTCGGTAACCAGGTACTGTAACTCCAAAGGACCAAAACCGTGAAAACAACCAGTTTTTATAAGGTCATGGGCCACGGACATGGTGCCTTGAAAATACATTTAAAAACACACAAATCAGCAGCTGCTTTGTAAAGTGCCAACCCTCTACGTCAATAACACTCACATCTGTATCTCCACTCTCAAGGGAGGAAGAGTGCAAGAAAAACTATTTAAATGTGTTTCAGTTACCATAACTTAGATAAGCTAGGTGTAGGTTCTTCATTTCAAAAGTGGCACACATCTTGGATTGATTAGATATATATTAAAAGTACAACATGTTTTGTAAAAACACCAAGGAACTGATGAAATGAGTGAGATGATAAAGCTTATCATAGTCTCGTTAAGGCTTGAGGTGGCTATGATAACCATCTTGTGTTTCATATTCAAACAAGATAAAACATGATCATGTACTAACTGTCACCATAAATAAATGACCTCAATTAAGTAGTTTAAATAAATAAAAAAGGTGTTAATCCTGATTGAGTGGAGTTTATTTAAAGTCAGCTGTGTAATGTAACTAATTTGTAATTTACTCAAGTACTGTATAAGTACAATGTATGGGTACTTTACTTGAGTAATTCCATTGCTATGCTACTTTGTACTTCTAGACTACAAAAATACATAGGTAAATAATGTACTTTTACTGCACTGCCTTTAGTTACTTTGCATATATAATCACTTAAATATGACTTTAGTTACACCTGGATTACATTCACAGGCTACTGAGCAGTAAATAAAGTGATTAAAACTAGTTCCACTTTTACCATCTATGATAAACACATCATCAATAACTATAATCAAGGCATGGTGTATTTGATTCGGAAATGGGGCAATCTGCATATGGACTTTTACTTGAGTAACACAATGAATACAGGACTTTTACTTGTACCAGAGTATTCATACACTTTGCTATTTCTACTTTAACAAAATATCTTCTTACCACATTGGCTAACTTTCAGATAAAATAAAGGACCTTAATCAATCTCAGTTTTCAGTATATATAAGACACATGGGAAACCTTTTAATGTTTTCAAGCTTGAAAACGTAATAATCCTGATCGAGTGGAGTGTATTTAAAGTTAAACAAAGCAGTAGAGCTTGTTTTATCCGAGTAATAAAGAACAACTGCCAATTATCTAATGTAACGTTTTAAACTGTTACCTGCTGTGTATGAAGACGTAACTTGGAGGCCAATGTTAACCGTCGGGTTCTTCTCCATGAGTAAACTACTTAAACACAGGCTAAATCTCCCAGCTACAGAACAATAGACCGACTGCTAGCTAACATTAGCTACTCACCTTAAAATAACCACCCTCGTAGTGTGTGTTCGGGGGTCCGAATATCGCCACTTCCCAGTTGTACATGTCCGACTCGTCCACCAAAGTTATTTTGAACCCTTCGACCGGTTCATCTTGGAGACTTTTCATCTCCAGCATCAGGGCTTTTTGGGAACTGGCTACATGGTGTCCATGCTGAGCCATATTCCTACAACGATCTGTGTAAATATATCAGCAACCCACCACAGCTGTGACGGGGAAGAAGGACAAAGCTAGCTACGAACAAACAATGGCTATCAGTGGAGAAAGAACGTGAGTTTCCGTTGGTTTCCGTTAGTCTGGTTCCAAAACAGGATCTGAAAACGGGTCTTTATTTGGTCAGAGCTCGTGCGGCTTCCTCCGTTGTTGTGAATAGTCCCGGGGAGCCCCAGTTATTAACGTCCATCTGAACCTGCTGTTAAAGTCAGATATCATACATGTTGCACTTCCGGTACAGATTTCAAAATAAGGCCCTTTTTTAAATCTGGTTGAACAAATATTGTTGTTAGATAGATAAGTAGCCTACTTTATTGATCCCAATTTGGGAAATGTTTGCGTTGAAGCAGGATGAAAAACAAGGCAATGTACATAAGAGAAATTAAGACAAGCAATAAACAATCTAAAATATTTCTGAAGTAGAAATAAAATAGCAATAACAAGTTGGAACACGTGGAACACATTATACAGCTCCGAAATGCACTTTGGATGTTAAATTGTAACTCGTGTGTAATGCTTGACAATACCCACAAACCACATTTGGGATGAATGAAGTATCTATCATCAGTCTATCTAAATATCTAAACCCCAGTTGTATGTATTCTCTTTTTAGTTTCAAATGAATTGCTGTTCTGTTGGAACTAAGCTCTAGTCTAGATAAAAGGCATCCCCTAGTGAAAGATGCCAAATTACTTGCACCTGAAAATGAACCTATTCTCAAAAATATATTACATTCACAAGCTTTTATTTTGAAAGCAAACACAGGAAACCCAGTTTGGTTAGCTTGTTAGTGATGCTAACGAAAGCTAGCACGGTTCTTCGATTGAGTGTTGTTTCTATCACACATACAAAAGGTGGTCCAAGCAACATTTAAAGTTAGATAAACTAATTCTACATACATCTATAAAAAAGGAAAACTCTCGGCTTTGTTAGCTGAACTTTACTAAACTCAGCTGCTCGCTGTCAGTCATTATGGGGGTCGATTACTTCTGCTTACACGCAAGGCATTCTGGGAATTGACGTTTAAAGCAATGCAGCTAGATCTCTAAGTAATCACACATTTGAGTGATAATGTGCCAAGTTACATTCTCTCTGTGATATACATATTAAAATATACAAAAACACCACACCTGAACACACGCATTATTATGTGAGCAATCTGTTCAAACAGTAGATTATTAATATATATGTGGATCACAAAAACACAAAAAGTACAAGAGAAGCTTCTTAAAGCCTTTATTTTTTTAATTTGGGTGGACTTTCTTTAAAGGGAATGTAGATAATTTATGTTGTACCCTTTAAAACATTTTACATTGTACAGCTTGATAATGGAATATGGAGAAATAAAAAGACAGGACCTTCCAAAGTCAGAGTCATACCAGAGTATATTTCAATGTCACAAACCAAACTTGGTATTATAACTCACTACAACTGAACCAACAGAAAATTAAGACAGAGTGGGTTGCCTCTCAGTACACTGCTTCACATGACCTGTTCTATTCCACTTATTATAGGGTGCCCCATGCCCTTAGTGTAATGACACCAACTATAACCCCCTTCCTTCCCCTGTGTTTAATAATTTAAAACATTCAACGATATAACTTTTTTTCTTTTTAATTGTCTGAACTTGTAGATAAAAACACAATACCATCAAAAATAGAGAATGGTTAAGTAAACTTCTTTAAAAAAAAAACTATAAAGAAAAAGGACAAACTGGAATGACAAGTTTCTCTTTGTAAGCATGTCAGAAATAAAAAGTGTACATTCCTAATCATGCAATATACACATTTTAATCAAATATGCACAGGATAATGATCAGAATCAGGACAATGGATGATTAGGGGAATTGTTTGTTTTTTTCAGGTTCTCTTATATCAGTCATTTTCAGGAACAGGGAATACATACATACTTATTTTCTATAGACAGTCTTGAAATACAGCGGATCAATTCAGCATTCAGACTCAACTACAGGACAGAAGATCTCATGGAATGGCTGACCTGAAGGTCACATACATCATTATCATAGTCGTTATCTACAATAGCAGACAGATATGAAGAGGGCCTGACAGTTTTTATCTTGCTACTACAAGGTTAAGTCGTGCTGGACCGGGTAGTGACCTCAGACATGAAGTAAAACATCACAAGTACCTCTGAGAGATTAACAAGAGGTAGCCATTTAAAAATAAAAAAATGGCCCATTCATGTTTATCATAATGTCAATGCACAAAAAAACAGCAAGGCAGTTTCTGAAGGGAAAGGAAACATTGCTACTGCGATGCTAGTCAAAGTGGCACAGGTGTAAATGTCTCACATAATTCCACATGAAGACAGACGGAGCTGCTGTTTACAGGGTGGAGGCTCCCTTTCCTTGGCAGCCATGTTGCCTAATACTGATTGAAAAGTAACCTGAAACCATTTAGCAGTTTCTGCTTACAGAGAACAACTTGCAACCTGAATGGTTTAACATTTAAGACAGGTTTTTAGTGTAACTTTCTCATCTCTTAGCCAGTCAAATCCCATAGAAAGGAGGAAGTACAGCGATGTAACATGGGCAGCTCGCTTCATGCCAGATTATTCTGTCCCTAACTTTACCACGTGGTGCAAATGAAGGCCCTCAGCACCATATCAGTTTCATAGAAATAACAGTATCCTTCTGGGTATTACAGTAAAATAACATATTCTATTTAACTGACAAATCCATCTGTGAGTTGAAGAGGCGGCTGATGAAGGTGGGACTGTCCAGAAAACTCATGTTAGACTACTCACTTCTACTCTGGGGTTAAATGTAATTATTGTTGATACCTTCACCTTTGATTTTAGAGAGGAATGACATGTTGGAAGTTCTTAGGGGGTCAAACTGCAGCTTAGCATAGTTGGTTAGGGAGCAGATCAACTGGGTAGAGAGGGGGGGCTCTTGTAGGTCAGACTGCACATCTAAGGCAGAGAGCAAAACCACTCATCTACTGTACTAATCACAAGGATTGTGTTGAACTAACACCAGCAGATCTGCTATGAGCCTTGCCAAAAGGCAAGTAGGGCAACGGCTCTGAAAGAAGTTTAAAATCCATGCCTTATATGTAGCTTTGGTTACATCTCCACACTACTGTGAGGAGGTTAGAGTCCCCATTTTCCAGTTTGAGAAACGTCCGTCACAAGGTCTACAAAGCTGAGCAGCACGAACACTGATGTGGAGAGGGCAGAGAGAAAAGGGGCGAGACAAAGGCGCAGACAGGTTTCAGACAAATAAAAAGAGACAAACCAAAAGACAAAAAAAATAACCGCAAAACAGTAAAATCACATTTCAACCATCAACAGCAAAAGTCCAGTTCTCAACGTTACATTACATGACTGTCACAGAGTGAATTGCCGACAGAGTGTAGGAACACAGGAAGGAGCAGAGGACACAGGGCATCCAGAAAAAGGAGCTCATTACAGTCAGAGGGAACCAGTAGGTAAAGATGAAAGTGCGTTGAAGACGGGCGCATGTACACAGTGAGTCTGTAAAACAACATCGAGTGTTGGGAGTGACCAAAGAGCTCAGCGCAACAACAGAGTGAAAAGAAGGAGGTAAGGGGATAGAAATCTTGCGAATCTGAGGACTAATAAATAGGGCGATACTGGAAGTGCCAGCCGCAGTGTTTCGTAACATGATTATGTTGTGTTGCAGCGGGGGGGGGGGTGGCATGGAGAGGTCGGGGGGGGGCACCCTGGGGCTGTCGGACACAATCAGCACTGAGAGAAGGTCTGCTTGATCTCATCCAGCACATTCCCGAGCAGCGTCGGCTCGTCACATTTAGCGTCAATGGACACCGTCTGCTCGGACTGGGAGGAGAGAGAGAATCAAGCTCACAATCTAAGTTTACTTTAAAAGGAAACCACAATTATAGGTTATGAAAATCAGAATTTGCAGAGGACAAAAGGTTCTTTGGTTCACTCACAGTTTTGACCAGCAGACAGACGTGGTGACCCTGGATAGATCTGCTGTACATGGAGGCACAGGAGTCGATCCTCTCCACAACTGAACCATGCAAACAGAAACGGGTCAGAAACACTCTGCATGTGATCTGAATATTCTTAGTGTTTCTTGTTATATACACGGTTTACCACAAACCATAAATAAACCAAACTAGTGGTTTACAGACAGGATTCATTCTCCATGCTTGATGCTGAATTTTGGAAAGCATGGCAGCCGATGGTAGAAATATAGTGGCTACATTGTTGTTTTTTTTACATCTGAAAAATACCCAAACTGACTAATTATAATAGAGTCACCCAATAAATGAACAGGAAATTACTATTTATTTAAGACTAATATTGTTGGTATTGTCTATGTTTGCTTATTTGGTCGATAGTGATTAGTTAAAAATAGCAATAATGAGATTAATAGTCTTCCACTAAACCACCACAAAACACTTTTTTTATTCTGTATGTGTACAATTAAAGTCTGGTACCTCTGTGTATAAAGACAACTGTTTATATCTCTGGATAAATATGAAATGTCCTGGTGTGTGTGTAGAGAGAGAGAGAGAGAGAGAGAGAGAGAGAGAGAGAGAGAGAGAGAGAGAGAGAGAGAGAGAGAGAGAGAGAGAGGAGAGAGAGAGAGAGTGTGTGTGTGTGTGTGTGTGTGTGTGTACCAGAGAAATGGTGGTGGAAGCAGATCCTGGCCAGGAGGTGGTGGAAGGGCATGCTGATTCCTTCCAGTTTGACGGAGCTGCACTTCAGGTCGCCCGACTCAAGCAACTTAGCGAATGCATCACTGGACAAACAAAACAAAATCAATTCAGTATTCAATTCATACTTGAGGAAGAGCTAAGACAACTCAGGAACCAATACCCAGATCTCTATTATAGTTGTGGCATTGTTTAATTATCTTCAGATGATAATTGTGGTTGACCACCGACTGACTTTTCCTCTAGTGTCACAGTCAATCATACATTTCAAATGTTTTGCATTGACATTTTAGGCTCTCAACAAGCACTGTCCTGAAGCAAAACGGCCAACCCTTCAAGTTTATTTTAAAGACGGCTTTAAGGAGTCTATGAAGAATGCAAAAAATGGTCAGAATTAAGTTTTTCCTCCTTTGTAATGTTGGTTGTAATTCTGTGTGACACTTAACAAACTAACCTGTAGCAGGGAGTAGTGATTAAGTAGGAGGTGCAGGTAAAGTGCAGTTTGAACTCCAGTTTCTCGTGAGTGGAGGAGTCCTCATTCTGCGGGAACAACAAGAACAGATCATCAATGAGAAAGCAACGTGGCACTTTAACGATGCTCTTCTGGCCGGAGGGGCCTGCAGAGAGCTCTGGGGGAAAGCGTTAGTTACCAAAATGAAACGTATAGCTGGTTAGGATCCCTTGAAGTACACAGCTTCTGTAAACTACTGCGTTGAAAATGCTTCTTAAAAATCGAACATATCAGAGCGTTAAAGAAAAAAAGCACGGACAGTTTAACAACACTTTATAGAAGCCATGCTATGTATGCTACCAAAACAGATCATGTTTGTTTTCAGGAATAGATATTTTTTATATTTTCCAGTGTATTTGTTCTTTCTTCACACCTTGACGATGAAGGTGAGGGTTCCCTTCAGTTTCTGTGGCATCACGATGCTCTGCATGGTGAAGACAAACCGCGCCTCGTTGGAAACCCCTGAAGCACAGAGAAGAGTTCACGGATAAGTGATCAGACTTTACGAAACAACCCAAAGTGAGGTTTTTATTAAATTGAGAACCGACACAACTTTAGAGAACTACAGTGAATACAGTGACATGTTTATATTTTAGGGTACTGATTCCCAACCCTTTCAATTAAGTGGCCCCTTTATAAGTCAATGCAACCTTGACGGCACTAAACATTTGGTGAAACTGTACAATAAACCCAAATAGTGAACTCAATAACTGCAGGATATTTGCATTAACCAATGAGTTTTGAGCAAATTATGTAAATGTGAATATTGCATTAAAGATTAGCATTACTTTTATTTTAATGAAACCATTTAAAACATGTTTTGGTATTATTATTATTATTATGTATCATTCAAATTTGAAAACTTTAAAAAGGTATCTTTACAGAAACAAATGAAGTCCTAAGATATATGCCAACTGTTTATTAAAAGTGTCGATACCTTTTAAAATCAACAACACCTCCCTAGGCAGTCAGTGATTTAGTGAAACGAATGCTTCTTGTCCTTAGACCTATTTCTACATTTCAGATGCTCACTGACCAGGTGGGAGTTGGAAGGGCACGGAGAGGGCGTCGTGTGCGCCCGAGCCCTCCGGTCTCTGCAGCTTGGAGTTCAGAGAGTCCAGGACGTTGAACTCCATGGATTTCAGGAAGCTCTCACACTTGTTTTCAAAGATTACCGACACCACCACCTGACTGCCGTCCTGCAGATTTCCCTGGATGTCGTTCACCTTTGTGGGAGGAAACCTTTCTATTATTATTATTATCACATAATACATTTATTTGCATGAGGAAAGACTGATCAGCTGTCTCTAAGCCCCTCTCCATGTATAGATGAGAGTAACACCTACGTCACTTCCGGGCGAAAATTATGGCCCCGCCCATTTTTTGGGGAAAATAAAGCTGTCATTTGAATGGCGGTATTTTTTGGAAATCGACAATCGGGCTCGATATATGGTTAAATTAAAATCAGTAGGCGACGCTGTAATTTTCACCGGCGTTGGTTTCCCCCAAAAGTGGGCGTGGCCGTAAAGTGACATAGATGTTACTCTCATCTGTGGACATCGATCGCCTACTGCTATATTTAACCATATGTCGAGCCCGATCTTGGATTTCCAATGATTTAATGTAATTGTTTGCCTGTCTGGCCATTGTAATCGGGCTCTTTGAAGATCCACAAATCCACGGTTTTCTTACATTTCTGATCGGATTGGCAAAAACTTCAGAATTTGTATTGACCGCCATTCAAATGACAGCTTTATTTCCCCCAAAAAGTGGGCAGAGCATCACCGGAAGTGATGCATTTGTTACTCTCATGTATTTCACTGAGCCATGATTATTTACAAAGAAACACACAGTAAACACAGCAAATCTGATTCACAAAGCCATCACCACACATTGATGTTTCCAAGAAAACCAGTCACACGGAGAAAGAACCATTTTCAGAGACAGTAACTTAGTGTGTCTGTGAAGAGCAACACGAACAGAGAGAAACACATCTAGAAAGGAGTTTTATTTAGATTCTGCCACTGACAGAACTTCAACCAGTACCTGATCAGCATCCTCCAACATCTTTAAAGAGAGGGAGAGAAAATCAAAGACCTGCATACTTAGTTTTTTATTTGATAGAAGCCACTTAAGTATATTTCACTCGTTACGTCATCAGTAGAGGACTCAATTATAAATGATTACGAGTTTGTGGACGTTTTTTTAATCTGGCTACTTTTGGAGAAGCGGGGAAGTTTTAATGTGTGCAGTGCACATTTAAATATGTGGTGATGATTATTATTATTATATATATTATTATTATGCACAGGAGCAAACATTTTTCTATTAATCTAGGGAATCCCCTCCTCATTTTGTTGGAATCCCTGAGGGAAATAACCTTTTACTTGTTTTTTCTATTGCAGAGATAAGCAGTTGACAATGTCTTCTATTAAGGGCAAACATCAAATGAGGGCAATCAGACGTAAAAAACAACACACAAATAAAAAGTGTGTGTTATCTGGCAAACAAAGCAATCCTTTTCTTATTGCTCTATATTGTAAACATCATTACATCAGGTAGAAAAGCACTGCCCAATCTGAACATGCTCAGAAAAGCTTTGGATATCCCAATTTAAACTAGCTGATTAAATGTTTATGTGACCCACATTGTGTCATACGTAAAAAACTGAATTTCCCGAGCCCAGTGGTAAAGTCCCTCTTTCAGCAGCATCTCGACATCACTCACCATCTTGATGTAGGAGTTCTCCGCCAGCAGGCAGTAATTGGACATGGGCTGAAAGGAGAGAGGAGCTCAGGTCAGATCAGGCATTCTCTGTCGCTCTGTATGCTAACTAGGCAACAGGAGCTGCTTCACACGGTGTGTCTGTGTGTCTGTGTGTGTGTGTGTGTGTCTGTGTGTGTGTGTGTTGTAGCGGTCAGGGGGTTTAGTAAAGACGTTGCAGTAAAGAAGCACAGATCAGAGTCATGATAAACAATGTTGCGTTTATTAGCTAAGTGTGTGACTTGTGATGTCAGTGACTTGTTATCCCCGATCATTAAATAAAAACATGCTATGCTGAGTGAGCTAAAGGTTATCATTCCCAGTGCTGGTTGAGGTAAAGCTGTTGATGACACTGACCGGCAGCGGCTCTTCCTCCTCCTCCACGGTGCCGTTCTGCACCGACTCCTCCCCTCCTGCGTCACTGTGGCGATGATGGTGATGATGCTTCTTCTTCTTTTTCTTTTCCTTCTCTTCCTTCTCCTTTTTCTGCTTCTTCTTCTTGTGTTTGGAGGATTTCTTATCATCGAAAACACACAATGAAAAAGGACAGAATTTATTAGAAATGCTACGAGGTTGAATTGGTTATTTAATGTGTAGAAACATTCCTCAGAAATGTAAAGCAGGTGTTTTCTCAAAAATGTTTTGAGCTTCTTTCTGATCTCAGACACTCGAACAAAACACTTTTCTTTTTTTAAATGTATGTATTTTTTGCTTATTACTTAATTATCTGTTTTCTTCTTTCGATGCATTTTCTCGCATTTTTATTTACGTTTGCCTTCATGTGTGCCTAGTTTTGTTCCGTCTTGCTTGCTATCTTAACATTTTGTTGTAGCCTTTCACTTTTTTTAATATATTTTTTACACTCTTAAAGGTAGGGTAGGTAAGAATGGAGAAACCAGCTCGAGTGCGCTACAATGTGAAAGTACGCAGCCGAAAAAAATCTGCCCCTTCCTTCAGACTTCCTTACAGAGCCCCTCCTCCAACACACACGAACGCGCACATGACCAATGAGGGCACGAGATAAGTTTGTGCACAGATGGAAGGCTGACAGGCAGGTAGGCCATCCAGTTACTTTAGCCGGCTAAAATGATTGGTCGTGCTTTTTACAGCGCCACGGCTTCCACAGATTACATTTATTTATGTATTTATTATCAAAGCATTTCATATATTCATTGCTATCGGGACGTTAAGAGCATTCCATGGAATATAACAAAAAGTGTTTCTGAAGTGACTTACCTACCCCACCTTTAATGAGAAGACCACATAGGAACTGGCAGGTCTGTGGTACTTCATTCACACAAAAGTGAGAATGAAAAGAAGCCAGTGTGCTGCATCCTGTCAGGCCACTGAGATCTGGGATCTGCAGCATAGCAGCCAAACTCTCCACTTCCTAATTATCGCCTCGTCATTAGTGACTCACCGTCTCCTCCGCCTCGGTGTCTTTGGGCTCTTCAGGCTCGGAGTCTGGCGCCGCTCCAGAGGCCGCCTCAGGCACAGGGTCTGCTGCTGCTGCTGCTGCTACTGGTGCTGCTTCCTGTTTTCACACACACCACCATAAACACACACCACAGGGTTAGCAGGGAGAAACCAAAGCATTTAAACACAGACACTTTGGTGCCACTTTGGAGTTGATTGAGGTTAAGTGAAGTTAGGGAGTGCACTCATTCATTAAGAAAGTTATTTTTGATCAGCTACCCTACGAGTTGTGACATCACAAACGTAAACCTGATTTGTTAAAAGAAGTGCGTCACATGCAATACTACTAACCAGGAAAGAGCTAAATCACAAAAGTGCCTGTCTGAGAAACAACTATGTTATGTCTGTAGGTCTCTACACATGTGCAGTGGCTTTGTTTGGTTCTGTTGGATATCACTAGCAGTTGCTAACAGAATAAAGGTCCTGATTTACAGGATCCTCGTGACAACCTACATACAGTCAATGCTATTGTGAGCTGCCTGCGGGTCAATATCTGATCTCTTATGCAACTGTGACAACCAATATGAAAACAAGTCTAACACACAGACATGTCAAGGCATGTCTTTAAAGGGTCATGTTTCAGGGTCAAAAGTGCTTTTAGTGCTCTCACAATTCAACGAAAGACCTGGTCCTCACATGCCTGAATTCTCTGATTTGTCCAGAGAAATCTGAACTAATCTGTGTCAAAAGTCACACTAGGGGGAATGATAAAAGGAATAGTGTGACCTTTTTTCGGTGAATTTGCTTAATATTTTATTGTTGAGTGTTAAATTAGAAAATCAATAGGTGGAGATAGCAGTCTGTTAGCATAGCTTAGCATCAATACTGGAAATAAGGGGATATAGCTAGCCTGGCCCTCTCCATAGGTTTTAAAAAAGTGATTTTCCAAAATATTAAAATGGCAGACATTTTCTCTTAATAAAAGTCAAGTAATAAAATTGTTCTAATTTTGTGAGTGTTAAGGTAAGACTAAAATCTAAACCAAAGGTATTTTGTGAAATATTGAGGTCTTACAAACGTCCTCAATTAATTTCTTTCTTTTCAACTACTGCAAATCCGATTTTCAAAAATATCTTTAATCGTGAATTGTTTACATGGATGTTCACTTTTTAACATTATTTCTCTTCTTCATTTGTCTTTTGCTGGATTACTGCAGTCAACTGTTGATCAGCAGAATAGCTGGAATTCTCCGCCAGGACAAACAAAATGTGGACTCACTCAACAAGTTGCTCAGTAGCACTAATAGTGGTCAAAAATATTTACAGGGCAGCTTTAACTAGCCCAAATGTTGAGATTTCGCAGTCGTGACACTCAAAAGGTCGAACAGAAACAAAGATGACCCCACATGGGATCGTGGTAGAAGCAGTCAGAGGACACATGTGGGGACGACAGGAACAAAAGTAAACAGACTTCAGGCCACATTCCTCGCTTAACTTGTCGACACCACCAAACACAACAATAACCAATTCTAGTTTGACTTCACGACCGACACGACACCCAGCGAACAAAAAAAAACAAAAAGCTGCGGGAGAGAACCACTGGCATCGTGAGACAAATACAGACAGACCGTGAACACTGACATAAATACAGACATGCTGAAAAACAGAGGAAAGGCTGGAGAATGAAAAAGAGGTGTTATGTGACCTGTGAAAGAGAGCAAGTCGTGTCAAAAGGGGAGTGCTGAAGAAATAAAACTGATCTAAATAAAGAGGTGATAATGGGAGAACATAAGGCTAAAACCAACATGAGGTAGATCAATAAAAAAATTGAGTAATGAGAGAAAGAGAAACTTTGGAGATGAGGGGAGGAGGGAGGAAACAAGGGAACAAGGGAACAAGGGGGGAGACTCAACCTGGGCGTTAGAGGGCACTGGAGCGTTTGAGAGCCAGAAATCCAGATCCGAAACCTAGAAGAGGGAGGGAGGGAGAAGGAGTGCCAGGAGGTGAGAGGGGTGAGGGCCAACCGGGCTCAGTATCTTTCTACTATTCATGAAAATGGATACAGACATTAACCCGTTCTAATTCATGAATAAATCAAGTATTTGGCGAGTCAGCCACGGGGAAACTGATACTTGATCACTAAAGCTGATTGGGAGGAAGCAATGGAAGCGTTGAGTCAATGAAAATTATCAAAGATTTCTGTATGCATGTTACCTTTTAGCAGAAGCTGTTGACTATTTTTTTATGATGTTCTAAAGCCATTTTTTTATCATGAATTTTTACGGTGGCCCTGAAGTGCAAGTCAAAACAACATTTCAGAAAACCCTACAACATTTCAGGAAACCCTACAGCATTTCAGAAAACACTTCAACATTTCAGGAAACACTTCAACATTTCAGAAAACCCTACAGCATTTCAGGAAACACTTCAACATTTCAGAAAACACTTCAACATTTCAGGAAACACTTCAACATTTCAGAAAACCCTACAGCATTTCAGGAAACACTTCAACATTTCAGAAAACCCTACAGAATTTCAGAAAACACTTCAACATTTCAGGAAACACTTCAACATTTCAGAAAACCCTACAGCATTTCAGGAAACACTTCAACATTTCAGGAAACACTTCAACATTTCAGAAAACACTTCAACATTTCAGGAAACACTTCAACATTTCAGGAAACACTTCAACATTTCAGAAAACCCTTCAACATTTCAGAAAACACTTCAACATTTCAGAAAACACTTCAACATTTCAGAAAACACTTCAACATTTCAGGAAACACTACAGCATTTCAGAAAACCCTACAACATTTCAGGAAACACTTCAACATTTCAGGAAACACCACAGCATTTCAACTTTTACAGAAAGGGTATTCCTTTAGGGAGAATACTTCTTGTTTGTGATTGAACAGAGCCAGCCAGAGAAGCACTGCTGTGATTGGTTGTTTTTGCTGCCAGTCAAGAAATGACGCTTCGTGATTTGTCAGCACCCGCTCAACATGTCCCAAAACATCAGCCGTTAGCTGTTAGCACACAGCGTTTTCTGAGTTGTTGTAGTGTTTTCTGAAATGCTGTAGGGTTTTCTGAAATGCTGAAGTGTTTTCTGAAATGCTGTAGAGTTTTCTGAAATGTTGAAGTGTTTTCTGAAATGCTGTAGGGTTTTCTGAAATGCTGAAGTGTTTTATGAAATGTTGAAGTGTTTTCTGAAATGCTGTAGGGTTTTCTGAAATGCTGTAGGGTTTTCTGAAATGCTGTAGAGTTTTCTGAAATGTTGAAGTGTTTTCTGAAATGTTGAAGTGTTTTCTGAAATGTTGAAGTGTTTTCTGAAATGCTGTAGAGTTTTCTGAAATGTTGAAGTGTTTTCTGAAATGCTGTAGAGTTTTCTGAAATGTTGAAGTGTTTTCTGAAATGTTGAAGTGTTTTCTGAAATGTTGAAGTGTTTTCTGAAATGTTGAAGTGTTTTCTGAAATGTTGAAGTGTTTTCTGAAATGTTGAAGTGTTTTCTGAAATGCTGTAGCATTTTCTGAAATGCTGTAGTGTTTTCTGAAATGCTGTAGTGTTTTCTGAAATGCTGTAGTGTTTTCTGAAATGTTGAAGTGTTTTCTGAAATGTTGAAGTGTTTTCTGAAATGTTGAAGTGTTTTCTGAAATGCTGTAGAGTTTTCTGAAATGTTGAAGTGTTTTCTGAAATGCTGTAGAGTTTTCTGAAATGTTGAAGTGTTTTCTGAAATGTTGAAGTGTTTTCTGAAATGTTGAAGTGTTTTCTGAAATGTTGAAGTGTTTTCTGAAATGTTGAAGTGTTTTCTGAAATGTTGAAGTGTTTTCTGAAATGCTGTAGCATTTTCTGAAATGCTGTAGTGTTTTCTGAAATGCTGTAGTGTTTTCTGAAATGCTGTAGTGTTTTCTGAAATGTTGAAGTGTTTTCTGAAATGTTGAAGTGTTTTCTGAAATGCTGTAGTGTTTTCTGAAATGCTGTAGAGTTTTCTGAAATGTTGAAGTGTTTTCTGAAATGCTGTAGAGTTTTCTGAAATGTTGAAGTGTTTTCTGAAATGTTGAAGTGTTTTCTGAAATGCTGTAGCGTTTTCTGAAAAACTGAAGCGTTGTCTGAAATGCTGTAGCGTTTTCTGAAATGTTGTGGTGTTTTCTGAAATGTTGTTTTGACTTGCACTTCAGGGCCACCGTACATTTTAGATCAGATATCAGAATTCTGGGTCAAATCAGATCTTAGAATTAAGCTCCGTTGCTAAGTGGTAACAGGTGTTGCCTCTAAGTTTTTGTAAGGACGTACCTCAGAGGTGGTGGATGTGGGCGGAGCCGCCACCACACTGGTTTCTTCTGATTGGACCACAGGCTCGTCCTCCTGACCCCCGAGGAGATCCTCCCCCTTGTCTTCATGTTTGTGCTTCTTCTTCTTCTTCTCTTCTTTGCTCTTCTGCAAGAAAACAGGAGAATAAATTCAGCTCTGTGTCACGAAACGGTTTACCGAGAACCACCCCCTCTGACTCATCACTTTACAATGGTTGACAGCTTCTTGTTTTCCCCCCCGCACCATAAATGTGATTTACTGGTCTAAAGAAGCTGTTTCATCAGCGAGACTACATTTAGAATTTAATTACTTCATATTTTTTTTAAATACAGTAATAGTCTCCCTACTGAGATACGGGATGGTCCCACTCTCAATAGTTTTAAAGGACAACTTAAAGAATGGTTGAGCAACAAACAGACGTGTAATCACCGCTAAATGCACTTTAACACAGGGGTATCTCCTCTTGCACTTCATGTAGCACTTTTATCTTATCTTGCACTTTATATAGCTGCTACATTGTACTGCCATGTGATAAATGCTTGTATGCTGCTCATGCTCTTTCTGCATGTCATGTATTTATTTTTGCTATGTATATAAATGTCATGTTCTTGTATGTTGTATGTGAGGGGACTGCGGATGGAAATTAGCTTAAAGCTAAAATCCGGCTCATTTACGCCTGTAAGCATTGTTTTGTTTTAAAGTGTTCATCGATGTGCACTGTCCCGGTTCAAATAAACGATTAAATGAAATGAAAAAAAATTCTAAATACCAATAAATGTATTTGTTTTAATTTAATTACTTCATATATATATATTTTTTTAAATACAGAAATACCATAACATGTATTTGTTTTAATTTAATTAATATATATTTTTAAATACAGAAATACCATAACATGTATTTGTTTTAATTTAATTAATATATATATATTTTTTTTTAAATACAGAAATACCATAACATGTATTTGTTTTAATTTAATTAATATATATATATATATTTTTTTTAAATACAGAAATACCATAACATGTATTTGTTGATACAAAAATATATATATTTTTTTCTTCTGAAAAACAAAACCATAAAATGTATTGGTGAAAATAGAAAAATACACTAAAATGTACTTGTATAAAATATGTATAAATTCAAATCAATTTGTAAATAAAATCTAAATAAAATGTCTTTGTAAAAAAACTAAATCAACTTAACATGTATTTGTTAAAAAATAAAGTAGCATTTGGGGGAAAATTCTAAATGTTCTTGTCCAAATTATCCATTTAGACACAAAAACACGAGTCAAAAAATAGTCCCGCCTTAAATGGAGCGCGATTTCCGCCAAAGATTTGGGAAATTGGCCCGTGCGCAAAGCATTGTGGGGATTTTAAGACCACGGAGAAACATGTGCAGCCTCGAAATCTCTCGGCGGGACTCGACAACGTAGCATCCTTGAAATAGTGGCTCTGGAGCAGCCTTCCTCGACATTGAGAAACACCCGCAGTCTCATCAGCGAGACAGAATGAGGTTACAGTGGTTTCCAGGAAGAAAAGGAGCACAGCCCTGTTGACATTTCCGCCTCACCTTCCGGTCTTTATCCTTCTTCTTCTCTTTCTTTTCTTTGCTGCTCTTCTTCTTGGGCTCCTGTGAGACGACGGTCCTCTCTGCTTCTACATCTTCAGTCGGGCTTTTCAGAACCTCCGCAGCACGGTGTGACCTGACGGGCAGCTTCTCACTGTCCGCAAGTGGCCTGGGCAAACAAAAAAAGGCACAGACACACTTTGTTTAAATTACGACATACGGTTTGCCTGGGGTTAGTGCGATCATGTAAAACACATTTTTACATCTTCATGTATTATTTTGTAGTAGTAATCTGTTAGAATAAAGGTGGACAGGGGTTGTGGGGTGCAGCAAAACTCTGTTTTCAGTCACATATTCTGTACTGTGCAGCAGCCAAGGCCCATTCAAAGCGTTAAGCCATTCCTCTGGCAGGGGTAAAGCACTGGGACTCCATCTAGAAACGACACCAATACATTCCTCCACATTAAACTGATAACACCTGTCAACGCTCCATCAGGACCAAAACCTCTCGCCACCTGACAGTTTCTTCCCCTCCGCTACCGGCGTCTTAAACAAGGCCCGGCCCCCCCACTGACACTTACCTCTGCCACAACGTAGTCTCTACATGCATTACATTAATGCACACAATGTTCATACTGCACATATTTCTTATTTCATATTCTATAATTCATTGATAGCATTCTATTTCCATGTAAATTACTGCTTTAATTTATTGCTATTTAACTATATTTTATTGCAGTGTCTTTAAAGATTTCTTGTTTTATATTTGATGTATGCACCATGACATCAAGTCAAATTCCTCGTATGTGTGAACCTACCTGGCAATAAACCTGTTTCTGATTCTGAACATTTGTTTTCAAAGGCTGGCCCTTAAAGCAATAACGTGCAGTATAGCCCCCTGCTGGTTATTATCTAGAGGCACACAGCTCCATGTCAATTGCCCAGACTTGGATAGTTATTCTTTTATGTCTTGATTAAAGATGTATTTATTCTTTTAGCTTCAAATAAATAGTTACCCGAGTTAGTTGGGTTAGCGTTTTTTGTTTTTGTTTGTTTAAATCGAAGGAACTTTAGCAAAAGAAAGCCATGACAGAAACGTATGTTCGACATTTCACAGTGACAGTTTATAATAACTAATGCATAATCTCCACTCTTCTCGATTTCTTAGTCTTACCCATGAGTTTAACCCATACCAATTAAAGGTAGTGTAGGTAAGAGTGGAGAAACCAGCTCGAGTGCGCTACAATTTGAAAGTACGGAGCCGAAAAAAAACTGCCTCTTCCTTCAGACTTCCTTACAGAGCCCCTCCTCCAACACACACGAACGCGCACATGACCAATGAGGGCACGGGATCAGTTTGTGCACAGATGGAAGGCTGACAGGCAGGTAGGCCATCCAGTTACTTTAGCCGGGCCGGCTCAGATGATTGGTCGTGGCTCGGTCGTGGCTTGGTCGTGCTTTTTACAGCGCCACGGCTTCCAGAGATGACTTTTTTTTTTAATGTATTTATTGTCAAAGCATTTCATGTATTCATTGCTATCGGGATGTTAAGAGCATTCCATGGAACATAACAAAAAGTGTTTCTGAAGTGAATTATCTACCGCACCTTTAAACACAATTGTGAAATAATGTACTAAAAGCTAGCTGCATAGCTTTTGTCTAAAGGGACATGTGCTTTTTATTTCAGCCAAGGGAAGGCAAGTATCCACTTAAAAAACATCTGGTGAGAATTTGGAGGCAAGTCTGCCGAACTGAGGAGGATCTGGGAATTGTAAGCAAAATTATTATAGTACCCAACCCCTGGGTTCTGTTTCCTAAAAGCAACTCAAGGCTGATGGAAGAAATGCAAGAGCCAAAATGCTTTGAAGAGCCTTTTCCAGGAGGACAGGTTGGGAAAGAGTTAAGCCGTGAGAACATCAGCAGCAGCCAGTTAAAATGTTTTATCTCGTTTACTATGAAACCCTAAAAGTCTTATCAAAGATATATATTATTTTAAGATAAATATTTTTATATATATACAGTGGGGCAAAAAAGTATTTAGTCAGCCACCAATTGTGCAGTTTCTGTAAGTCTTCACAAGGTTTTCACACACTGTTGCTGGTATTTTGGCCCATTCCTCCATGCAGATCTCCTCTAGAGCAGTGATGTTTTGGGGCTGTCGCTGGGCAACACGGACTTTCAACTCCCTCCAAAGATTTTCTATGGGGTTGAGATCTGGAGACTGGCTAGGCCACTCCAGGACCTTGAAATGTGCCTGTAATTTTCATCCTAGGTACACTTCAACTATGAGAGACAGAATGGGGGGAAAGAATCCAGGAAATCACATTGTAGGATTTGTAATGAATTAATTCCTCTGTAAAATAAGTATTTGGTCACCTACAAACAAACAAGATGTCTGGCTCTCACAGACCTGTAACTTCTTCTTTAAGAGCCTCCTCTGTCCTCCACTTGTTAACTGTATTAATGGCACCTGTTTGAACTCGTTATCAGTATAAAAGACACCTGTCCACAACCTCAAACAGTCACACTCCAAACTCCACTATGGCCACGACCAAAGAGCTGTCAAAGGACACTAGAAACAAATTTGTAGACCTGCACCAGGCTGGGAAGACTGAATCTGCAATAGGTAAGCAGCTTGGTGTGAAGAAATCAACTGTGGAAGCAATTATTAGAAAATGGAAGACATACAAGACCACTGATAATCTCCCTCGATCTGGGGCTCCACGCAAGATCTCACCCCGTGGGGTCAAAATGATCACAAGAACGGTGAGCAAAAATCCCAGAACCACACGGGGGGACCGAGTCAATGACCTGCAGAGAGCTGGGACCAAAGTAACAAAGGCTACCATCAGTAACACACTACGCCGCCAGGGACTCAAATCCTGCAGTGCCAGACGTGTCCCCCTGCTTAAGCCAGTACATGTCCAGGCCCGCCTGAAGTTTGCTAGAGAGCATTTAGATGATCCAGAAGAGGATTGGGAGAATGTCATATGGTCAGATGAAACCAAAATAGAACTTTTTGGTAAAAACTCAACTAGACGTGTTTGGAGGAGAAAGAATGCCGAGTTGCATCCAAAGAACACCTACTGGGAAACATGGGGGTGGGAACATCATGCTTTGGGGCTGTTTTTCTGCAAAGGGACCAGGACGACTGATCCGTGTAAAGGAAAGAATGAATGGGGCCATGTATCGTGAAATTTTGAGTGACAACCTCCTTCCATCAGCAAGGGCATTGAAGATGAAACGTGGCTGGGTCTTTCAGCATGACAATGATCCCAAACACACCGCCCGGGCAACGAAGGAGTGGCTTCGTAAGAAGCATTTCAAGGTCCTGGAGTGGCCTAGCCAGTCTCCAGATCTCAACCCCATAGAAAATCTTTGGAGGGAGTTGAAAGTCCGTGTTGCCCAGCGACAGCCCCAAAACATCACTGCTCTAGAGGAGATCTGCATGGAGGAATGGGCCAAAATACCAGCAACAGTGTGTGAAAATCTTCTGAAGACTTACAGAAAACGTTTGACCTCTGTCATTGCCAACAAAGGGTATATAACAAAGTATTGAGATTAACTTTTGTTATTGACCAAATACTTATTTTCCATCATAATTTGCAAATAAATTCTTTAAAAATCCTACAATGTGATTTTCTGGATTCTTTCCCCCCATTCTGTCTCTCATGGTTGAAGTGTACCTAGGATGAAAATTACAGGCCTCATCTTTTTAAGTGGGAGAACTTGCACAATTGGTGGCTGACTAAATACTTTTTTGCCTCACTGTGTGTATATATATATGTGTATATATATATTCTTTGAAGGACAGAACATTGACAGAACAGTTTGTTTGGAAATGTGATATGCTGCTGATATTGTCAAGCTTATAGATGTTAACATAAGAAGCAGGATAAGAGGAAAGGGATACTATGGGTGTTTCTCAATGTCGAGGACGCTTCCTTGGTAGGACATGTCTTCCGAGTCACTTCCTTCAGAAGTTAGGCAAGAATCTTTCCTGGCATTCGAAAACGAAGAGTGGAACAGGCGAGCAAGTGTGCGTCATATGAGAGGCCCCGCCTTAAATATTCCGCCACAGATTTTGGGAAATTGGTCCGTGCGCAAAGCATTGTGGGGATTTTAAGACCGCGGAGGATACACATGTGCAACCTCGAAATGTCTCACTATGAAGGACGACGGGCTAGGTAGAATTCCAAGGAGCCTGGCCTTTGGAATAGTCCTTCGGCGGGACTCGATGACGTCCTTGAAATAGTGGCTCTGGAGCATCCTTCCTTGACATTGAGAAACACCCTGAATCATACTAGGTCAAACGCTACAATGATAAGGATTGAAAAATGCGATGAGAGAGAAGAGCAGAAAGAGGGAGGAACGGCAAACTGCAAATGAGAAATAACTGAGATCTATGTTAGTGAGAGCAGCAAGACATCTATTAAGAGAGAAAGACAATCCATGTGCAGTCGCGGTCCTGCAGCCGGGGGGGGGGGGGGGGGGCACTCACCTGATCACAGCCTTCTGCACCAAACTGCCAACACAAAGAGGAGTGATGGGTGTGTGGATGCAGAGAAAAGATGAAGCAGAAAGCAAATCACCATGAGGAGGAGTGAGAGGAGGGAAAGGGCCGAGTCACACGGACTGTGACGCTACAGGAAGTAATTACACTGACAGATATTCAGGTTAGTAAAACAAATCATATGAGATTCAACTTCTGTGTTCCTCAGCTCTATATTTACACTGGACAGCCAGCTCAGCCAGATATGCAAACGATGAGTATCAGCAACCTTAACATCAAATCTAGAGCTGTTCAAAATGATTTTTATGTATTCAATGCTTCTATCAAGGTTTTCAAATGAATATTTTATGACTTCATCACCCGAAAAGACCTCAGACAAAGTATTCACTTTAAATAAACTGATTGATCAGAGATAGTGAGTTAGCCTTTTTTGAAAATGAAATCGACTTGTTTAACACTAGAACCACCAATGGGTCAATTTTACCCGCAGCTGTTTTTTGATTGTGTGTCACTTTTTTTCAAGTCTAATAAAAACTTTTTTCAAGTCTCCCAGTCCGTGACTTTTCCTGAAAGTGTGTTATGTAGCACCCTCTGTTGTTAAAAATTGTCAATATGAAGTCAGATTGAAAAAAATTGCCAAATAAATTGCCATTTATACCTATATCCGCCAGCGGGTAATATGTACCTCATAGAAAATGCAGCGTAAACATGACGTGTTGCTATCGCAACGCCTTTTGTCTACTGCGGTTCCTTATAGATAGATAGATAGAGAGAGAGTTATAGATAGATAGAGAGATAGATTGAGAGAGAGAGAGAGAGATAGATAGATAGATAGATATATAGACAGTTACAGATAGATAGAGAGATTTGTACCTAAACAAAACACAAGTCTAACACCAAGCGTTTAAATCAGCACTGGTAGCGATATGTTATACTTCATGCTATCTGCACAAACTATATAAAGCTGAGAGTCCACAGATTCTATTGGTATAAGTGTCATCCCTGTGCGATCAAAACTCACTGTTCTAAATGATAAATAAAAGAACATTGTACCTTGAAAATCAATAGCGGGTACATTTGACCCGTTGGCGGTTTTAGGTATACAGCGACCTCTGGCGGTTTTAGTGTTAATGAAAACAACAAAAACAGTTTTTTCAAATGTTGATTCAGAACATGACAACATTATCAATGAAGCTTCAAACTACTTGGTACAACTCTAATTATGTCATTAGTTAATGTTCCTCAGCAGACTTTGAGTACATATGACCCGCTCTATAGAAATCAGTCGGAAGTCTCAACGGCTCATTTCAAAATAAACGTGGATTTGCGTAAAAAAATAGTTTTTTGGGGTTTGGGTGTTTTGCTTGATTTTAGCTAAACAAAGTCTTTGCTTTCAGAATATGAAACTTTTATTTCCAAAATCACACGATAAATACATGTTTGAAGCTTGTGAAGGGACTCTCTCACTCTGCTGTTCCGCAGCGCCGCTCCGCCCGGCTGAAATTATGAATGTAAGGCGTATAGTAATCACAGATAACACGGCAGGGTCCGTTACAGTTTGTTTTCATCTGATTTCAATTAAAGTCTTGGCTTTCAGAATATTAAACTTGTTTCTTCAAATTCAGATGATAAATACAGCTTTGAAGCTTCGGCATAATTACAAGCGGAGAACGGAGTAACTTGACGTCACAGCGGGCATAACAACAGCCGGTGTTTCTCGTGAGGGTTTTCCCCGACACACACAGTAATCCAAACGAAAATATTTTCCCTCCGTACTACTTTGATAATTTGCTCCTAATAATCAATCAGATCGATGGATTCCAGAGAAGTGATGACTCGGTGACAGTCATTATATAATGTGACATATTTTGCTTGATATTTAGAGTACAACAACAATCCTGATATCATAAGAAAGCTAGGAATCTCCTCTTTCCAACGGTGTATACAACTCAAAATGTGTCTTCGGGTCAATGCGACTGATTTCGATAGAGCAGGTCACATATACATATCAATCATTTCCGAATTTAGTAGAACTGAAGTACATCTATCTACGTAGTGAGGACTCACTTGTCCAGGTCGATGTCCAGGGCTTTATGAGGGTCATTGGGATCTTTGTCATCATCATCACTGGGTAAGGCATTCTGAAATAATGAAGGTGAAATCAATTAAACAGAGTGAATAACTTTCTATACAAGTCTTTAATCCACAAGACAAATGTAATTCATTATTGAATTGTGCTTTGGTCAATAATAAGTCACGGTCAGAGTAATGTGTCAACAGCACTATAATTCAGAGAGGAAAACTGATATATCTTACACTAAATTAAAGTCTTGCAAGGCACAAATGACCAATATTGTGTTTCGTACAGATTAGCATAGAGCTGAATTGTATTTTTACATTGAGTCATTAAGCCTGTCTATTCAAAACTCTTTGTGATGTTGTCACAGCTCCAGCGTACCTCTGGCATCTCCTCTGTAACAATGTCCACCATGTGCGCGGGCGTGATGTCCTCCTCGCTCTCTGGACACGAGTCATGTTTCTTCCCTCGTCCGCCGCCGCGCTTTTCTTTCCTCTTTTTCTTCTCCTTCTTCTTATCGGCTCTGTCCTTCTGCCGACGCTCCTCCTCCAGTTTCACATATTGGTCGGACATAGGCAGACCTGTGGGACAGAACACAGCAACGTGAAGTTATTAGTAATACAGCAGATAGGGATTCTCCGATCGCCAATTTTGGGGCCGATCGCCGGAGTCAGTATTGGCCGATACCGATCCGATCGAGTGGGCGGGGCCTATGGGGATCTTCCATTTAAAGTGATGTTTAAAACTCAGTTAATGGGGCTCATTCACTGGCGCTTCCACAAACAACAACCAACATAATTATTACATTCAAATGAAGTACATCATTCAAGTTTACATTCACTTTGGAGAATAACACGGGAGAAATAAGCGGAAGCGCTCTCTTATCCTCTCTCCCCCTCTCCTGACAGCCGGTCAGTATCGTCTCATGCAGCTCACTGATCCAGTAATGAGTGACCCGACAGTGAAGAATAAACATATGTATAACTAGTTTAGCTTGTTCCAGAGGTAGATAAAATAGCTAAGTGTGTAAGGTCTAACTCTTAGTGTGTGTTTCGCTCCGCTCACCGGTCCGTCACAGCAGGCGGAGCTGCAGGATTTCTGCTTCACACACGCTGCATACCGCTATTTTATTGTCTTTTTCGGACACCTTAAAATACTGCCAGACCGGTGAAGCCATTTTGGCGAGCTTGTTCTGCCGCGCACAGAGAAAAGTGTCACGTATTTTACGTCATGCGATCGTCATTTTCCCCAACAGCAGACATGGCAAAACATGAGAAGAAAAAAACGTACTACGACAGCCACTTTGTTTATGGCAAGACTTTTATTACATAAGCGTAAAGAAAGCCATTTAGTTTTGGATTGTTTTGTGTTTGAAATTATGTTTTGTGGTAATGTTTAAACATTGTGCGTTACCTGGGACTTTGAGAGGCACGGTGAGGTCAATCTGCACGACGGGGATGTGCTCCACTCCGGAGCCCTCCTGGTACACCTGCACACAGGAGACGTTCATTTAAAAACAGAGTATAATAAAAGTTTCATCAGGAAAACATTGCATTATTTTGAAGACTTTTCTTGTTGCCGCTGCTTTTAATTGAACTATTGACATCTTACACTGTACCTTAACTTTTATTCATGAACCTGTATTATTCATGTTTTATTATCTTTGCTTTTTAATGTTTCTAATGTGTTTTATGCTCTTTGAATTGCCTTGTATTGAAAAGTGCAATATGAATAAACTTGCCTTGCCTTTTGATTCTTTGGTAAAAAATCTGAATATGTATATATATTACAAAGCCACATTTTCAGACATTTAAATGATTAAGACTCAATTCTTTAGAAGCAAAATATTTAAAATAGAATTCTTCAATGATTTGTATTGTTGTATTTCATTTTGCATCAATACACAACCAAAAATGAATAGATCATTAAACCCGTACTTCACAAACGCTCTTATGTTCCCCTATACAACAGACTGGTTTCAACAGAGACATGAACATATAAAAACAGACAGCGCTGTGATGACGGGTGAACAAACCTTCTGAGAGGACGGGGAGGACTTGATGTAGAACGGGTTGCTGGCTTGCTCCTGCTTTCTGACTTC
The DNA here is from genome assembly GCF_902827175.1 of Gymnodraco acuticeps. Taxonomy (NCBI): domain Eukaryota; kingdom Metazoa; phylum Chordata; class Actinopteri; order Perciformes; family Bathydraconidae; genus Gymnodraco; species Gymnodraco acuticeps. The sequence goes on along the minus strand of NW_022990341.1, from coordinate 338,258 downwards.
TCTCCTCTGGATGAAAAAACAGTTAGATTAATTAATCAATGAGACACAGCCTAACATGAGAGGGGAGCCACGTGGGAAGAAGATTCAGGGTAACGCTCAGAATAAGTCAATATTGTTTTAAAAAAAAGGACTGCATGATTATATCTAGACTGAGAACCACCTCTGGGTCAAATGTTTGACTGGTGAAAAGTGACACACACACCAGGGTTTCCGTTAGCCGGTAATTACCGGTTTTTAGCTGGTAAAATGTATTAAAAACCGGTCAATTCAAAACCTGCCGTTCAAAATGTCAGGTAATAATTAGGGATGCTCCGATCGATTGCCTCCGGTCATTATCGGCCGATATTCACTCCTAATAGTTTGATCGGTGCCCTCTATGAAGGCCGACCAGGAGAGCTGGATCTGATCGATATGGACATAAACGCGAGTGAAGTATAACCGGACGCGAGAGAGATCAGATCAGCTGCTGAGTCTGACGGAGAAACGCAGCTCTGCATGATCACCTGAAGCCCCGCCCACTGTTTAGCGAGCTGCATGAGAAACTGACGGGCTGTCAGGAGAGAGAGAGAGAGAGAGAGAGAGAGAGAGAGAGAGAGAGAGAGAGAGAGAGAGAGAGAGAGAGAGAGAGGAAAAGAGAGGATCCGTTTCTCCCGTGTTATTATTCAAAGTTAATGTAAACTTTTGAATAATGTACTTAATCTACTACAAATAGTTTGTTTGAATGTAATAATGATGTTTGTTGTTTGTGGAAGCGCATCATTTATTGAACAATGAATCTGAATTTTTCGATCTGTTACGATTATAAACTGAAGCAATATAAAATTACTCCCATTAACTGAGTTTTAAACATCAGCATATCCGGTCATAGTCCGGTAATTACCTGCTAACGGAAACTCTGCTACACAATTCTTATTATTATTATTATTGAAACATGACCGGTAAGTTTCAAATTTGTCCGGAAAATGTATTCTTTCTGGACATTTGACCGGCAAGAAAAAAAATCGTAGCGGAATCCCTGATACACACTGAGACGTAAATGTAAATGTCCCCTCTGTGGGACTAATAAAGGTATTCTGATTCTGAGATTCATGAAAACTCATAAATCTCAGTTATTGTTTTCAGAAATGCTCCCATCATCGACCGGCCCACCTTTGCCAGCTCCTTCTCGTCCACCTCTGTGTGGCGGGGGCGGGAGTATTTGGGCTCCTCCTTGGAGAAGATCGCCCTGGGCTGCTCGTCCTCAGACTCGCTCTCAGACGGAGGCTCGTTGATCCAGGCGTCCAGGTCCAGACTGCACAACAAACCCAGTTACAGCTCAGCGCTCAAGACTCAATAACATACACTTGATGGTGGACCACAACGGCACGAGACGAGAGACTAAATACACAGCAGCGACGTGCAGTCAGGGGAGGCAGAGCCTCACCTGTCATACTCCAATGTAACGGAAAAACAACTAAAGAAAAACTAAATAGTAATAATAATAAAATGTCTCCACTGATCTGTGTTGTAAATGTGATTTCTGTTTGATTCCAATCGCTTTTTATAGTCAAAATCTGCAAATTGGCCGAGCTCCGCTACAACTACATGGGAGCGATGAGAAGTGAGGCAGGGACGAGCTCTGCCTCTCGTAAGTAACTGGCTGGAGCGCGGACACTAATGTAGCGCGGGCACTTATTTTGTGAGCGCGCTCAAGCCAGTTACTGTGGGGTGAGGTGAGGCACAGATGAGCTCTGCCTCACCTCAGAATGAGTCACCCCACAGAAACTGGCTGGAAAGCGGCCCTCAGCGCATGCCTGCACCATCTCACTGTATGTCACCAATGTAATGTTTGTAGATCCCTTTATTACATTTATCCTCGCCATCCATAGTCTCTCAATAACTTATTTCACGTATATGATATTTAGGCCCGCTGGTCTCACCATACAACGGCAATGAAAAAAGCACCAGGGGAGGCAGCCATAACCTCTGCCGCACTGAAGGGGGCGCACGTGAGCCCACAGGTTCTTGTTGCTACTGTTATTCTACGCAGAGGCAAACAACAAGCTAGACTTTTGAAACTAGAGGAAGATAAGGAGGACTTTTACAAAAAAGTAATAGAGATTGTTGTCCAGAAGGATAGCATGGACTTCATCTTCAAGTCAAGGTAAGACCACAATTGTAATGAACATGGGATCTTACTAAGAAAGAACAATCCAATATTTAGATTGTGGGTATCCTTTTGTTGAACAGTCTGTTTAAAATGAATCGAAGCATCAGACTAAAAAAGCTTTTGAAAATAACCGAACATTTCGATTAAGGTCAAAATATAATATTTGTAAATCTGACTCTGAAAGAGTCAGTGCCTCACCAGCCATGAACCTCACGTCACTGATACACAGTCATGTCAAACTAGGGATAAATCAACGCTTCATTCATAACATTGACATTTGAAACCAGATTCAAGTAGTTGCTGCGTAGGATATGTTTTCTTGTGTGATCAAAACATTTCCATAACTCTAGAACACTATAAAAGGCACAAATATATTGAAAACAATATCTATGTAATAATTTACTTATTCAGAACATGCATTTTTATAATAAAATATACTGCTTTAATCCATATTTGTTTGCACTAGGCCTATCAAAAAAATTGTTTTTACTGCAGTCAAAGGAAATAAATGAAACAAATTGTTTCCCTCTTTTTTAGGGCGGTGTTATAAAAATGTATCGCAATAGAGGATTTAAATGTGAAATATGAAAATTGGATACGGCCTTTGTCAAATGATGTACCAATGTCATTTGAATGTGTTTATTCCTCATGTACGGAGCCCACTCACCCTTCAGGAACAGGCACTTTCTTCTGTGCCTTGGGGGCCACAGGGTTGAGTTCTCCAGCGAACAGAGCGATGACTTCCTCTGCTATTTCTACGTCCTTCTGCTGAAGTTTCTGGATGTACTTGACCAGCTGCAGGATGCAGGAGGCCTGAGGACGAGACAGAAGGTGAGGGGGGGGGGGGGGGATCAGCATTTATCAGATTTGTACGTAGTGTGTAACCGTGTGAGGCAGGGCAGAGATATCAATCAAGTTTGTATTTCAATTACGATTTGGCTTCCAACTATTATGAGAACAAGATTATAGAGATAACAAGATTATTGTGACGCATGATGAATTATTTTTTTTTTGCCTCGACAGCTCTACTAGGCAGGGACACAAGATTGATGACTTTAAAAACGGAGTGTTCTTTCAAGAAACATGATTTTTGCCATAATCAAGCAGCCCTATGTTTAGGTATACGAGGACGAAAGTTTAAAAAAAATCTTTGTTTTCTCTTTGGCAAAAAGAAAGGCAGTTGTAGGCCTGAACGATTCATCGATTTTATTCATTTATTTATTTTTCTTCTTGTGTGTCAGTCATCCACACCAATCAGAAGTGCTGTGCTCCACATGTACCAGTCATTGTTAACCAATCAGAAGTGGCCCATGATAGAAGGTGATAGACAGATTGATCCAATCACCTGCCAAGTATTTTTGAAAGTGCCTGCCCTTTCCAAATGGCTTCCAAAGGAGCTTTAGATGGTTTGGTGAAACAAAGCATCTGGGTCAGGTTAGTAACGCTCCATCACATGTTTCTATGACAGGGTGACTCTTAAACTGAAGCTTGACTATAAAGCAACCCAACAGAAGTTTCATGTAACTTTAGTTCTTTCACTCGTAGCTCGGGCTGCGGGGGTGCTAGAGACGGGAGCACGTTGATACGACCTTCCTAGCCGGAGATATGGCCGCATTTTACAATAAACTTCCGTTGGGTCGCTTAAAAAGAAATATCGCAAATCGAATCGCAATATCTGTCAGAAAAATCTCAATTAGATTTTTTCCCCAATCGTGAAGCCCTAGGCAGTTGTGTGTCATATAACTCTTACCCTCTCCTGCACCTCCAGGTTGGCGCTCTGGACGAACAGCGGCAGCCTCTCGATCATCATCTCCTGCGCTGCCGTGCTGTCTGCGCTCCCCTCCCCGCTCTTCAGCACCGTGGCAAACAGCTTGGCTGCGTTCTGCACGTACACTGCCTGGATGTGGCCCGGTAAGGTGGCCACCTTCGGCCGCAGCATGGCCTCTAACGTCTGCATCGGGTTCTCCAGGTGTCTGTGGAGGAGAGCAGAGGGAGTTAGACAAAGACCTGAATGAAACTACATTGATCCATATTACATACTTAGATGCATTTTTAGAAATAATGAGTTCTAAAAATAAAGCAATAAGTGTGTCAAAGAGGTTTGAAAATGCCTCCATCAACTGAAGTGACATACACATCTGACCCCAATAGATTTCACACATGGAAACTAGGGCTGTGCATCTTCACTGGTCTCACGATTCGATTACGATTATCCTGTCAACGATTCGATTCAATTCGATATCCCGATGCATCACGATTCATACCAATGCGTTGCATCCTCAATTTTCTATATTACTGCACATGGCTTATTTTTCATCAATGCATACATGCAGTAAATACATATGAACTCTCTTTTTATTATTTAGAAAGTGCTTCAGAAATCAACATAAATGTCTTGACATTAATTTATAAACCAAAATAAATGAATTGTATAGGTCTAGCCTCCCTATATCTGTGTGTGAAGTTGTTCCATCCTCAAAAACAAAAACATAATGCTTCTGCAGTCTAGCTGCAGCTTCAAGCAACGGTCTTCTGTTAAAAAAAGGACACTGAATGTCCTGAATGTGGCATCACTCACAGGACTTGAGTCTGAACACAGCAGACAACAGGAGTATTTACAACAGCATATAACAACTAAAATACTGCATGTGGGTGCACACTCACATTCTCTGTCTTACTGTTACATAAATCCCATGAATGTATGAGATTAAATTAGCTTCATTGTATCTCAGTGATTAAGTGAATAATAAAGTTTCTATCGGGTCACTATCAGCCTGTCACTCATTATTTTCAGGGAGGGGGCGGGGTTTGGAGGAACGGAGAGGAGACGGTGATCGCGGAAGCTTTTTTCCTCCTGCCTTCACAAACTTTACACACGTAGATATCATCTGAAAATTAGAGGACATTCATACTTTGCAATCCAAGACTTAATTAAATCCACCAAAAACCTGACATGATTGTAACGCGATTATTTTTGAAAAACATAAATCCCTGTGCCGCAGCGACACGGAGTGATTTAGAGCGGGTCCTTCTGCTGTTGGTTCTGGACTGGTGTTCTTGTGTTGGTGGATAAAGCAGACTGCTCCGTGTTTGGTGCCGCTGTCACGTCTGTTCCCTGATCTCTACGTCACCGACCGATTTGATATTAAAGTGACAGAAAAAAAAACGTTAAAGTAAAGCCGCGGCCGGAAAATCAGGAAGCAACGTTACTACGCTATAACCGATTATCTTCCGTCACTGCATCGATACCGAATCGTCCACGTCCGCATCGCAATGCATCGTAGAAACGATTATTTTCAACACCCCTAATGGAAACCCAATTAATACAACAACAAAAAATGCTGTTAATTTTGACAGGTAAACAGATAATGAAAGTGTCACTGAGTCCAAGTAAGAGAGGCATATTTGCAAATAGATTAATGTGATGAAAAATGAAGATTACATGTCATTTAGGTAAGTTTACTCCGATGATATAAGAGGAAGGAAACACAGAGGTGGAAAGCACAGTATCTTTACCAAACTGTCATTCATCTCCCTATGGGTTCATTGTTAGAGGCACCGGGTCACGTGACACCTTATGGTCATGCAATTATTATGAAGTGTTGTTGAATTTCTTCATGTTACTGTGACATAAAACTGAATGGTTTCACTCCCTTCGTATACTCATGTTTTCTTTTTCTAATGACAGTTTATACCAGTTTGGTTAGTGTGCATTTCAAAGAGATGAATCAACGTACTCTGAGAATTCCCCGCAGATCCAGGCTGCAGCGTACAACACTTCGCAGATGCCCTTCCGCTGCACGTTGCCCGTCAACAGGTGAGCGTTGTCCAGCAGAGTGGCCATCTGGGCGACAGCAAAGCCTCGGATGGCTTTGACCCGGATGGCCACGTCCAGCATCTGAGAGGCGATGAGATGGCCGTGCCGTGTGCCCTCTAACCGGGTCAGCTCCACCAGGATACTGATGTACCTGTCAAGAGGAAGAGGGGCCACATAATGTCAAACAGAGGGAAGTGAAAAAAGTGAATTATAGGACACTGTTCGCGTAAGTAAGTAACTGGCAGTATTCATTTTTCAAAAAGATGATAATTAAATAAAAACAACTGTACGATAACATATGAGCTAGTTTCTTAATTTTACCTCAAAGGGCACAAGTTTGATTCATTTATGTGTTGGTCTTTTATGGTTATATGTGTATTTTACTTCAAGCTAAATAAAATAAAGGTGACTACAGATACAACTGTATTGCATGTTCAAACATTAATACCATAAGATAATAACAAGTTGATAGACATATCCTCCAGGAAAAATGAGTTTGGAAATTCTACAGAAACCCTTAAATAGTTCATTAAAATCGTATAAAACCCTTAAAAGGTAGGCTAGGTAAGAATGCAGAAACCGGCTCGAGTGCGCTAGAATTTGAAAGTATGCAGTCGAAAAAAATCTGCCCCTTCCTTCAGACTTCCTCACAGAGCCCCTCCTCCAACACACACGAACGCGCACATGACCAATGAGGGCACGAGATGAGTTTGTGCACAGATGGAAGGCTGACAGGCAGGTAGGCCATCCAGTTACTTTAGCCGGGCCGGCTCAGATGATTGGTCGTGCTTTTTACAGCGCCACGGCTTCCACAGATGACTTTTTTTTTAATGTATTTATTGTCAAAGCATTTAATGTATTCATTGCTATCGGGATGTTAAGATTATTCCATGGAATATAACAAAAAGGGTTTCTGAAGTGAATTACCTAACCCACCTTTAAGGTTTAAGTTGACTAAATTCCTATGATATTTAGTAAACAAAAAAACAACTGGATAAGAAAGAAAAATCTTTAGATGACTTAAACTAAATGGCATTATAGTCATAAGACTTTATCTAATACTAAATCCTAATTTGCAGTAAGAAGTAGTGGGACGGACCATTCGAAGTTGGTGATGTACTGGTAGTTGCTCTGGCTGCAGATATCGATGATCTTGGTGAGCAGCTCGTCTCTGTAGGTGGTTCCCTCCGCTTTGTCCACATGCAGCATCAGCTTCTTCACAATCTCCATCAAGTTCTTTTTGGACACCTGGAAGAGCAGACACCAGTTTATCGACGATCGGATTTAAAAGCATGAACATAAATCTTTTAAATATCATTAGGTCTACTAAGGCAGAACTTCAAAACTACCTTAAAATAACGATTGGCTATATAATATCTTGTACAGTGAAACAAATAATTGTACAAAGGCTTGATATATTTCGCTATCCCAGAAAACCAAATGCTAATGAACAGAGGGCTAAATGATCACAGATATGATCATCACTGTAGATCTAGTAACACTGACCATGCCGTAGAGCAGGTCCAGAGCTCTGAGGCGGATGGACTCGTCCTTGTCGTCCAGACACTGGAGGATCAGGTCTTTATGAGACTGCACTGACTTGGGGTGGGTCTTCAGGATCTTTGACATGGCCAGCAGGCCCAGGTACTTCACTGAAAACCAAACATGACATCAGCGTATTTCATCACAGACATAAGAGCACCCTTAGCTTTTCGTACCCCAGCGAGTCAAATATTTGTTTTGCTCTATCAGCTGACATTATTCTCTCATGTTACAAGTATGTCATTATAATATTTTTTATTCAGGATTTCCTATTCAACTTCCTATCATTTGGAAACCAGACTTTCCTTACTTGATTGTGTCTGCAGCTAGACCACAAATACCTGGTTGTAGAAATGTACTTTGGTTTCCAGAAGATGGGGAACTCTTTGAAACTGTTTCTAGAAAAATGCATTACATTACAAACTACTACACTACTACTACTAGTCAAAAACATTGCTAGCTGAATCTATTAAAAATGCTGTTTATCTATTGCTGTGTTATCTTCCAGGCAATAATCAATACAAAATCAAATGTAAATGACACAAAATAAATATCAAAAAGGAAAGGAACACAAAACATGCAGCACAATGGAAAGGACACACAAACACACACGGTACAACACACACACTGGAAACAGTCGTTTTGTTTTGCTTTATCCTCCCTTGCAGCTTTTCTTTCTAACCAAAAAAAGATTTGTAACCATTCAGAAATCTGCTGAATTATGGCCTCGTGTCGATTATCTAATTCGACAGAGACAAATGCCTCTCAGGTTCTCGGATCAATGCGTGTGGCAGTCCCTCTGGGGGTGAGGCGGGCTGAAAGTGAAAACACTGCAGGAGTGACCGGGGAGTCAGTGCAGGAGGAGAGGAGCACACTGGATGTTCCTTCGGCTGATTCTTTATCTCAGCGAGGAAGGCCTGACTGAGTAATGAAAAGGGAAACTGATATCAAACATTTCAAAGAATGTTTACTGAATTGCTGCCTTCAGTCAATTTGTGTACAGGGTTATTTTTGTCATTAAAAACTGAGATAACATATAGCATAAATGTATGCTGCATTAAAGATAATATAATAAATGTATTGCATCTGGTGTTTGCTAATCGATGCATTAAGCATATTCCTGCCGGTGTTTTTCATTCAGATATCTCAGTTAAACTTGATGGTGACAATTATTGACTGCTTGATGGTATCTTTACAATCCAGAGATGTCCTGATCTTTTAGATAATTACCGTATCAAAGTATTGAAAGCGGTTGACCTAAAGCATGACTATGAGGTGCGCTGAAAGGATAACCAAAAGCTAAAACCACAGGTTCACAGTCTGCTCTAGGAACATCAAATGTCTATTTTTCTACTTCACACACAGAACTATCTATATATGGGTGTCCAGATAACTCGAATGGCTAAATGCAGTATTCTCAGCTCCAACTAGAAGTGTGTGTGGGAGTGTATTTATAGAAGCAAGCCTTATGTTGGAGAATAAACTGCAAACTCTTATCCCTTTGAAATTGAATGTTCTGTATCATGCACAGGATTTGTTGTGAAAGGGGTATTCACATAAGTGAAGTGGTGTTCTAAGCAGGCCTCCTAAATTAGGGAGGGAGTATGGTAAGGTTTCGAGTTATCCAGAGTCAGGGGGGACTTTCGTCTAAGAGGGTGGACTGTTCCATATTCAGAAACACGCAGACAATGAGAAAATGACACACTGCAGGCATTGACAGAGGGCTCACAGTTCTGGTCCGAGTCTTCTATCAGGATTCGCAGTTTCTGCACACAGAGCTGAAACAGAGAACGAGAGAAAGAGAGAGGAAGCAATAGAAAGGGGGGGAGAAAGGGAGAGCCATTAACATCACTTTCCACAACAGGTTCAGTCTAGTCCTACAAAACATAAATGAGACAAACAAAAAGGAGGACATTGGGCTAATAATTGATGGTGCATGCATTTGTTGAAATCAAAACTAAAAGCAGGAGAGAAAAGGATGTGTGAATCGTGCAAACGTATTATCACTGATGTGTGTCTACTTTACATGTGTCTGACCAGAAAACAACATGGTGAAAGCACAGTGGTTCAATTGGGGTGGAAATGGTTATGATCAATATGTAACCAGATGAAGGTGCAGAAGGAGAAGTGGAACCCAGAAACTTACCTGGATACTAGCACTGTGGTTAGGCATCCCCGAGGACAACGAAATCAACACTGCAATGTGAGACAAACAAGAGTAATTAGAGAAAAACTCAACATTTTGTGAGAAAATGAAGGATTCAAGATGTGTTATTAATACAGAGGGACTGAAATAGAGCACAAAACACTTTAAAGTGAATAAGAGTTACTGCTCACATTTAAAACCAGAACTGACCTGCTATCACTGTGTTGACACATTCATACAGCAGAGACATGGCAGAGGTACTGTGAGAGAGGGGCGAGAAACAGAGATACATATATATATTATATATCTGTCAAATCAAACAGACTTGACTGTCTGTGGAATGCTTATCATCGAACCTGTGGATTAAGTTGGTCAGAGGTTCGATCAGCTTCTTCCCCAACCGTGGCTCCAGTGGTGTGAGCGCACCAAACTGTAAACAAACACAAAGAGGAGGCAGTAGATTATGCGTCACATCAGAATTGGTGCTTATGTTGAATTGAAACTCATAAACATTGATGGATTCAAGGAGTTACATTGTGTATATCAAGTACACGTTTAAAGCTTTTATTGAGATTTTCAAATTAAGCATCAATTGTTTGTCGTAAGAAATTTAGTGTTTTATGTGCGCGCGCTGCAGCCTGCGAGTAGTAGAGCAGTTTAAAAAGTGACATTTTGCTAAAAGGACTAAATGCCAACAAAGAGGAATGGAAGCAGAATATTTCTTTAGGTAAAAACATATATACATATTAAGAATAATTGCTTCTATTGCTACAACTTACCAAAATACCACCTTTAAAACACAATCATTAGCTCAATCTCAGTGCCAACGTTAAGAATAAAGCTTCTAACTATTCGATACATCCTTAGAAAAAAGTGTTATACTTTCACTTGTATTTAACTTATAGCACATGTAGGAGAAGTGATGTGAACTTGTTATTTAAAAGAAATGGCGTATTTGTTGAAATGTGGTCAGCCATGCAGCATGTCACATGACCATATTACATTTTGGCCAATTGAGGTTAATGCTGGTGAATCAACTAGTATCGTTTTCTCTTTTATGATGGACTCATCCTTGTGTTATTGGTGCAATACTATGAGCTATAAAAAACGTGGCTTGGTGGATCACAATATATAATGAACACCTTTGATCCATTTTGATAAGAGCATAGTACAGGGTCTATGCAGGAATCCTGAAGTCAAATGTAATTCCTTTTAAGACCTTTTTAAAGACCCTTTCCTACATTTTAAGACCTCATCGCCACTTGAAGTTCAAACCGGTTACCTTGGCGACACACTTTACCTCACATTGACTATATACAGTATTGATTGTCCTTCCTCCTTATCTTCCAACCATTTGGACGCAGACTTGCATTTCCCCATAACGATGTTGTTTAACAACCGGCGTAAACGGACCTTCGCGTGCTATCAAGCAGTGAGCGTGCGATGTCCTGTTCAGATTACGTCACATCCAACGGGATGCCATCAATAAACTACACAGAATCACACTACACACCTACGCAATGAGTACATTCAGGCAGACTGTAGAATACAACCTCTTTGGACAATTTATATACTTATTGAAAACAAGCTACAAAATGTAATACCTTGGAAAATGCCGTTTAATACTTTTTAATAGGCTTAATTTTCGCGGACACCCTGTAGTAGCAATACAAGAGCACATGTTTACACCGATCCAGAAACTCTTAAAAGTGAAACTTCCCTGTATCCCGTTGACTCACCAGTTTGATGATCTTAATGAGAACCCAGTTATTGGTGGAGGAGGTCATGAGTTTGAAGAAGAGCGGGGCCAGAGACAGGTAGTTCTTAGGATTCCTCCGAGCCAGCTCACAGATAACATTTACTGCTGCAGACTGGACCCCTGCAGAGGAGCAACATGATCAGAAAATAGCAAGCAATCCAAATAAATGAATTAAGTCAAGACTCTAAAACAATGATGTCCCAATATGTATATATGCTCATTTTCATTCATTTCTTACTTCATAGTATTTCATCATTTTTACTTTTATCTTTAATGTTATTAACCTGTGAATCTGTGCTGTCCTGTTTTTCATCCTTACCCTGTTGCTGTTTGAACGACTGAATTTACCCACGGGGATTAATAAAGGGTCTTATGTGTATGATATAGCAGAACACAGGCAAAGACATGCTTTTTGTTAAAAATCTCTCAGGATGGCTAATAAAAGTGAGATAGTTGTTACATTTCAAAGTTCATGGGCAAAGTCAATCGTCAGCCACATCTATGTTCAATTCATTTTTAAGGTGAATCTACCTTAGTATTTTTGAGGTTTAATAAAACCCAGAAGTTCTCCTCCTGTTTTCCTTTTTCTCAACCAAAATATACCACAAAAATGAACCCCAAAATATAAACCAAACCCTGCATTTGTAAAATGTAAGGACTCTTATTACAAGTGACAAAATATCTTCATTAGATGCATTTTTTGTCCGGCAGTGGCTCAGTCAGTAGGGGCTTGGACTGGGAGCTGTAGGGTCGCCAGTTCAAGTCCCTGAACAGACCTAAAATATGGAGTGTGGACTGCTACTTGGAGAGGTCCCAGTTCACCTCCTGCCCTGCCGTGGTGCCTTTGAGCAAGGCACCGGACACCCACCTTCCCCCCATTGCTCCCCGGGCGCTGTACAATAGCTGCCAGTCACTGCTCCTAGTACCAGACTCCTGGTACTAGGATGGGTTAAAAGCAGAGAACACATTTCACTGTGTGCTCTGCATGTGTGACCATTAAAGAGGGTTTCATCCCTCCCAATTCTATCTATCTATTTTGTTTCATTAATGTGCGAAGCAATTTCGTGTGCCCGATGTTCAATAAATAAGTGTGACACCACACTGGCATGCCATAAAGCCGGATAAATGTCCTGCTAGAGGTTTTAGTCGGTGCAACAGAAATAGTCCCGCGCTGTTGAATATTCCCAGACAGCCCTGGCACTCTCACAGATGAGCCTCCCTTAATCTCATATTCTTAGGTGCTGAATAATTCATAGGGTTCAGGTGACAGAGCACAAGCTTCCTGCGTAACAGACTGAATGCAGATTCTCGGTACCGGGGTCTGGATCCTCTAGTTTCTCCTTCAGCCTGGGGAAAGCAGGTCGCAAGGACTCCGGGTACTTCAGGAACACTTTGTACATGATCAACACCGCTTTCTTTCTGATGTACGGTTTAGTGTGGGACATCTGGGGGGAAAAGTAAAAGACAGTTTGTAAAGCAGGGTATATGCAGGAATCCTGAAGTCAAATGTAATACCTTTTTTAAGACCTTTTTTAAGACCCTTTTCCTACATTTTAAGACCTCATCTCCACTTAGAGTTTTAACCGGTTACCTTGGCGACACACTTTACCTCACATTGACTATATACAGTATTGATTGTCCTTCCTCCTTATCTTCCAACCATTTGGACGCAAACTTGCATTTCCCATAACGATGTGTTTTAACAACCGGCGTAAACGGAGCTTTGCGCTATCAAGCAGTGAGCGTGCGATGTCCTGTTCAGATGACGTCAAACCCAACGGGATGCCATCAATAAACTACACAGAATCACACTACACACCTACGCCATGAGTACATTCAGGCACACTGTAGAATACAACCTCTTTGGACCATTTATATACTTATTGAAAACAAGCTACAAAATGTAATACCTTGGAAAATGCCGTTTAATACTTTTTAATAGCCTTCATTTTCGCTAAATTGATTTATCAACTTTTAATACTTTTTAAGACCCCGCGGACACCCTGACATCTTGAAGGCGAAATACTGAGACACAGGAGGAGTGAACGGAGAAAAAAAGAACTGTAATATGAAAAGAAAACCTAAAGAGTCATTGTTGGGAAACCTTCTGAAATATTCCCTATGACTCACCAGTGTCATAATGTCATTGGCCAGGTCCCGAGCCAGGTCAGGGGTCACAAAACAAGAGAGGCCGGTGAGGGCAACACCTGTGTCATACTGGTTGGGACTGCTGAGATCCTGGGGGGAAAGGAGAAGAAAGATATTAGAAAGGAAGAGACCAAAGGACAGAAAAGGTTGGCTGAGGGATAAATACCATCAGATTCCCAGAAGAAGAAGAAGAAGAACGTCACTGACCTTTCGGATCTGATTGGTTGTCAGCATGATGACGTCAGTGCTCTCATGAAAGCACTGCGATGCCGCCAGGTAGCCAATCCTCTGCAGGAATGAAAGCAAGAAATGAAATGATTACATACTGTGCTGTATTGTGTTTGAACTGTATATGTCAGCACAATGCTATTATTAAAAACACCCATCAACCTGCAGCAGAGGAGCTATGGAGATGTACCTATGCAGTACACAGTGGGACTATTCCTCGTGCTATTTGTGGGTACATAGTGGTGAAATGACAGCTTAGCATTAAACTCAGACCCTAGTCAGAGCATCTTCAGGGTTTGTACAGTTTAAGGCAATCTGGGTTCAAGGCTTTTTTATGATTTGTTTTGATGCAACTTGGAATGAAATTAAAGACCAACATTACAATAACTCTGCATGGGAGATTCCACTGCCTCACTTCCCATTAGTTTGGCTTAACACTTCCTGCTCAAGATTAACTGTGCCTTTTAGAAAGTTAATTCCCTGTCACAGGTATCAGCAGTGCTTCAAAATCTTAAAAGCCTTCTTTTTTTTAATTGAATTTGCACTTCAATATTCTATAGCATGTGGTCTGAGCATCTGGATGGTTCAACAATCTAGATCTGCATGACATTGATGCAAGAGACATTCGGTAAATCATTTCAAAAATAGATGTAACCAGGTATTTAGAGAATTGAAATGACTGAAAAAGTGACTTCTAAAAACTCGACCAGACAAGTCTTAGCAGTTGTTCTAACTTTGGATTTTAGGACATTTTAATACCATGAAGACCTGGTGAATTCAGTGCCTTTTAAGACTTTAGAGCAGGGCTATTCAATTGGTGGCCCGCGGGCCAAATCCGGCCCCGGGGTGATATTTACTGGCCCTTTGAGTATAATGTTAAAAAGTAATCTACTTTTTATTTTTTTTATTTTTTAAAGATTTATTTTCTGACCAGAGTGCCTTTATTCCAGAGAGGGTGTTACATTGAGAGAGAGAGGGGAAGACATTGCCTGAAAACTTCAGCGGGCTCGGGTTTCGAACCCACCTACTAGCTACTGTAGTGACAACTCCTGTCATTGATTGCATCTCTGCGTGAATGATTAGATCATTTCACCTAAATGAAATGAAATGATGTTGATGGTTAAATCAGCTTCACATGTAGGCCTACTGAGTTCTGAACTTTTAGATCTATGAAGGCCTTGGGGCTATGTTGTTTGAATGATTTAAACACAATATATGCACTCCACTATGCTGTTGGAGTATTTACTGTATCTGAAGCCATCTTTTTCCCGGACCCTTGCTTTGGATCATTTTCATCAACCGGCCCCATTCCAAACTCATTGAATAGCCCTGCTCTAGAGGATCCACAGGAAAAGGGATCATGACCATTCATCCAGAAAGTGACGAGGATGAGAGTTCTGCATTTGCAAGACGTGTAAATGTATTCTAATCGTACCTTGTATGTGAACTTGGAGGAGCTCATGACTTCAACGATGTTGAAAGCGGCCCAGCTGACATCATAGCCGAGCATCTGAAGCTGTAACACGAAAAAGAGAAGAGACAGTGGGTGAATAAAAGTAAGATGTCCCTGTGGCTCACAGAGAGGCTGGATGCAACAAGCCATCTAAAACTAAACGTGGGCCTCGTTGGTTATAAATAGATAAGTGCGGCTGTGAGCCATTATGCCGTGGAGTGACCAATCTTCATCCTCAAAACAACATGTGTACATGCAGGTTTGCTTCCATTTAATACAAATGTATAACGTGGTTTGTAGCAGGTCACTTCTATTTACCCCTGACGAGCCATGAGCCAAAACAGTGGGCTTTGATTCAACATGGTGCTATTTGAACAGAAAAGATCATATTCAAAGAACAAAGAGTGTGTGTGTGCGACTCGTTCCTTCTTCAGTTATTACCACGGAAGAGATTTTTCTATTGCGTGCATGCGTCAACACTGTCTGAAAATGTTTAATCATATTTGAAAGCATAAAATGTAATGCCTGCCTTAAACGAAATATTCCTTTTGACAGGATATATAAGATTATATTTCTGACCTGCTTTGGGGGTCATGTTAGAAACCACAATTATTTCTTGTGAATCAGATCATATCGGATTTGTTTGTTTAATTTTTCTCTTTGTTTGTCTTGGGTGTTGAACTGGTTTCCCTGATAGCATTGTAAGAATAAAGAGACTTTGGCTTAGACTTAGTGAGTTGTTCCCAATAGCAGAGACTTGTCGTGTGCGTCTATCCAGAGAAACACAGGTGGGTTTTCACTGAGAGACAGAAAATGATAGTGTGTATCAAAATAGAAAGAGAGTGATTGTGTGGAGGGTGCTGGGAGAACTTACGTAGGTGAGCTTGCACACGGCATTGGCTTTGACAGCGATGTTGTCCTGCTTGAGCTCCTGTTTGATTTCATCGATGCATGTGGAGATGTACTTGGCCTAAGGGCAGACAAAGGAGAGGACAAACAACAGACATCAGATCAGATTAGGAGGATTGATATCCGCAGTGGAAGGCTGCTTTCAGGCCCCAGAAACAAGCTGGAAGATTTCTGTTCAGTCTGCGGCTGTTGCCCAACCCAGCAGAGGAGGAACTGAATGTAAAGCTGCAATAATAGGTCGATTTAAATATAATCAACTATAGTATTGTTTCAGTAAATAAATGCAAAAGTAGTAGAGTCCCGGTTTTTATTATTTATCATATTACACAGAATATCTTTGGGGTTTGGACTGACAAACAAGATATTCAAAGACATTGCCTTGGACTTTGGAAAACTGGCATTGACATCGTTTACAACTTTCTGACGATTAATAGACCAAACTAATAGTCTACAAAAACAAACGGTATATTATTCGATAACGACACTTATTGTTAGTTAAAACCCAAGCAAAATGATTGTTCTGCAAGTCAAATAAAGTAAAAAAAGGTCCTGAACTTTATCATACACTTTATATAAAATAATGCAGGCTTTAACCCTGAATGTGCCGCTTGCATCGGCCAAAATTCTTCGTGTAGGTCAAACTCAAATCACAAGTCATTGGTTTTGGATCAAAATGATGCCAAGTATAATGTCATTAATTTCCTGGCGTGTGTCAGAGTATGCTCCCCAGCTGTGCCAGCCAGTTTCTTAATGTAAAATACAAAATGTTGAGGTCATATTGCATGTGATGTGGTTTTGGCTTTTACACCAAAAAATGTCCCGTCCGAGATTACATTACATTACATTACATTAGATCTTGCCACACATGAAATGGTACCACTTGTCTATGAGCTTGAACCATAGACTGTATATATAAAGGCTTGAACGCACTTCAACACTGTCTATGCATATGATTTATAAAAAATATGAAAACAAAGGTTTCATAGAATTCAAGTCAAACTATATTAAAAGACTTTTTGTTAATTGCCAATGATATTTAAGACCAATTCTACACACTGCTATCCACGTCTGCAAATGTTTATGCTAGAAACAGCTAAAATAAATTGCCATTTCTAATTTTATATAAATGATACAATGAATGTCAGAAAGAACCATTCATAAAACCCTACTTCCAGTATTTTTGGCGTTTTTAGGAATGTTGAAAAAAACTGATTCAAAGTTATATTTTTAGATTCATTTATTCAATGCCTTTTAACACTTTTTAAGGATCAGCAGGAGCCTTGTAAACATGAGTAAAATATTAAATTGTACCACTTTAAATTACACAGCTGCTGAACATTTCTTTATGCTAGTCTGAAGCTAAAAGGTGACTCTCTTCCATCCTCTGAAGCATTTTAACAAAAGAGCGTTTCCAGGAACTTCACGCCTGAATGAATGAGTGAAAAAATAGCTCTTACAATAAACTCCTGAAATAGAGAGAGCAGAATGTACATTTCATTCAACAGTGGAGGGCGAGCTAAGTGAGACCACAAGATAGAGAAATCAGTCAACCATTGTTGAGAGGAGCAGACCAGCAAAAACAAACACACATATAGCTCTGTAGAGTGAGAGTGTGTGCTGGTCATGTGTGTGCAGTCATGAGACAGCACAGTGACAGGAGGAGGGGGAGAGGGGGGGAGGACTGAGCTCTGAGGCTTTCCTGGAGAAACTGAGGCTACCAAGGAGTGATTCAACAGCAGATCACCAGACACACACGGTGCTGCATCACACTCGTTCTTAATGATTGTTTCAGGACCCATTCAATAACTGAAATTGTTGTCATAATGCCAACAAAGCCACTCTTCAGCCAACAATGCAGACTCAGCTAGAAATAAACAGGAAGGTCTGTACTTTAAAGAAAAACAAGAAGGCGCAGTGTCTGCTGAAGCCAAAACTTGATTCTACAATATTAGAAATATGCTTAAAGTTCTTACTGGTAATCTATAACATAGGACATCCTGAAAACTTATTTCAATATGGCTGCTTTCAATTGGCGTGTGAGGGAGAATGAATGAATGAATGAAACGTACAAAAAAATGCAGCACACACATGAGAAACAAACTGTGGGCTGGCCAGGAAAAAGTTACACACTGAGGCGTACACACACACACACACACACTCACAGTGTATTAATATTTCAGCAAACTGTCCACTGTTGACTTGGCAACCACCACCTTATCCAGGCAGCCCAGGTTGGGTTACAACCATGGTTACAACTGGAGAACTTCTAGGCCCATACATTAAATCAAGAATTGATAGCCTCGAACAACATAGCCGATCTAAGTGCGAGATTTCCAAAAATACATATAGAAATAAGTACTTGTGTGTTTGTGAATAGATGTTTTGATATATTTTTGCTATAGTTTACTTCAATTCATTAAAAATGTTCTTAATATTTTTATTCTGGCATGCAAGTTTTCATAGGGTTATTAACTCATAACAAACGGTCCTTTAGAAGGTTAGGTATAACTTTAATTAAAACACAAATATAGATCTTTAATCTCCAAGCAAAATGTTTACATAGCTGATATGATGTGGTTGGCGAGCAGTACAACTCTGCCACGTTGAGAAAATCCCAAAGATCCCCTCAGGTTAGACACGCTACCTCTACTTTTCACATCTGACCTAAAGCTGGTAACAGGTGTGCACAGCAGCTTCGTCTGCAGCTTCGTGCAACAACAATCCAGGGATTCTGCATTTCACATCCAACCCCTCCAACAACCTGACATGTTTAACAGCAGTAACACAGGGACAATACAACTAAAAGAACAAGCTGATGAGAGATGGAAACGTGGCTGTCCCCAAACAGTAAAAGCCCTCTAATGGTCCATCCATCCCCCTCCTCCCTCTCAGGTCTGTGCTGTGATGAGCCTGTCATATTCACAGAGCTGTGACAGGATGACATCAGCTTCAATCACTGTGGGGGATGTATAAAACAAGCTGCTGGCTGCCTGACTCATTTCTCATGATTTACCCGTTTACAGAAGATGTTTTTTTTATTATTATTATCAACAAACGCACAGTCACACCTGCATTTGTAAACTCATTTTAAACCAGACAGAGAAGTTAAGGCCTGTTGGACACTCGTTTGCCCATGTAATCGGAGCATTCAACAGTGTCCTCAACTCACAAGAGACAAATATCACTGGATACTTCCTACAAAAATGAATCTCTACTCAGATCCTTCAATGCCTTTCTGCTGGAGTACGTAAAGTATTTCGCAATTTGTGTCTGTCTTAGAACAGAAAACTATATAACCTATATTTTCTATTTGGCTTTTCATTTGGGATACTTTTAGTGGTAACACTGTTCATGTTTTGTGGTTTTGTGAGGTAACCCTTTCAATGTTTCTTACTCTTCATCTTTACTCATTGTTTTCAAGTGTCTTATCTTGCTCTTTAAAGCGCTTTGGGATGCATCTTGCATGCACCAGGTGCTACAGTATATAAATACAGTTATTATTATGAAATAAAAAAGGCGAATAATTGATAATGTCATGGTAAGAGGCCTATTGGTAAAACTGAAATTACATATCTCATTAGCAGTAATCTCTGGTATGATCTGCATGAAATAGAAGAGTAATATCCCGGTGAATTCTGATAATCTATCCTCCAACGTCTGTCAGTTAGCTACGTTTGCTAGCTGTCAGTTAGCTAGGTTTGCTAGCTGTCAGTTACAACGTCTCATTGCTTAAAACCTAACATGTAACGTTACCATAAAGTTAACATCAACATTAATTAACGAAACAGTTATTTATCAAACGTTTAAATATCATTCACCGCCTAAAAGCAATTGTTTTGAGTAACTGTTGGTGAAATGACTGAGCAGACGCTACCGTTAGCCGACCTAACGTTAATTCATCTAGCGTTAGCTATTAACGTTAGCCGGCTAGCCTACCTAACGTTAATTCACCTAGCTTTAGCCATTAACGTTAGCTAGCTGCTCAGCGATAACGGTAATGTCACTGTGTGCTGAGTTAAACACATGAATGAATGTCAGGTTAAATATTGTTCCGGTGACACTGGGGGTTGTTTTACCTCTTCTTCCTTGTGATTCCTGATGCCACGTACTAAATCCTGAAGATTTTTATCGAACATCCGATCGATGCTCCCTTTGACAATCTTCAAAGCCATGTTTGCCTGTGACTTGTACCGCTTGTGTCCTGCGGTGCGTCTGCAGAGAGGAGTAAGTGGGTGCCGACCGACCCTCTGGACTGTCTCTCATCCACCCGGGTACCGAGTATGTGCAGGGTCTGCTGTTGTTTACCAAGCCCGGGCAGATGAAGCTGAGGCCGGACGGGGCGTCCTGTGTTGTGCAGAGACGCTGGGAATGGATCAGTGTAGGAAATGGCAGACAAAATGGCGTCTTAAGTCAGCTGACTTTAGTATTATGCGAGACTCTCATAGCAATCAGTGGAATTAAAGGTCCAGCGCTCCCTTCAGAGTAGAAATCTGTTTGATGACAGATTTAGACATTCTAAATGTATGTCCTTGAATTCTTCATAATCTTGTCAACTTCTTTCTTCTTATTCCAATGAAATGTCAAAGTAAACATTCTAGGTCAAAGTCAGACATTTCAGATTTTCCCCAAAATAAATCGCACGAGAGGAATTCTCAGAAAATATAAATGATCTGTTAGGGAAAAAATCACTAGGCCTATATTCTTTTAAATCGGAATTGTGCTTTTTTCCCCCTCAAAATGTTGTCTTTAATCTCAGAATTCTGAAATTAAAGTCGGATTTAAAAAAACAACTTTTGTTCATATCCCTAAATGGTTTTTTCTCATGTGCTCCTTATCCTGTTGCGTACATTAACAAGCCTACAGCATGTGCAGTACTTACTACCAGTTAACTTTATTACATACAAGGTTGACTATGTACTAAGTACCAATAACCTAGAATAAACAACTGGGTCATTCTACAGAAAAGGTGGAAGTGCTGTCACTTACTTTTGCAGACACCAAAATACATGACGTTGACCTAATACTCACATTCATTATATATGTTGAATAAATAGAGATTGTCTTTGCAATGGTACTAAATGAAAAATGGTTTTATACGTAAATTGCAATTTATTTAAAATGCCAAGTTCAAGGAACTGCCTTGTCACTTTGATCATACATGGAAGTGGAGCCTATAGTTTTAATAAAAAAAAATAAAAAATCAATAAATAAATCTAATTTATATTTACATAACATTACAAGCATTAAATATAACACTGAAATGGTAAAAAAAAAACGCAAATTATTATTAATAATATTAAATAAATGTCAGTCACCCAAAATTACGTCATTGGTGTTACTGCTACACAAAACGCTTTTATTTTTGAAATAATGTACTGTCTCTGAAGTGCCTCCTGTAACAAGATATCATTTGAGGCAGTGCAGTGGACAAAGACATAAGGAAAGTCAGATACTTCTTACTTTGTTTGTTAAAGGTGTCATTTTATCTTCAAATGTTACGTGCGTCTTTCAAGTCTGTCAGTGTTACTCATTGCATAGCCCTAGGGGTGAACATTTGAATGGGAAAATGTATTGTATTGAAGAGTTAAACGATTTTGATATTGACTGAAGCCATATTTGGTCTGACACTGCAGCCATTTTGTTAAAATGGTAGTGTTTTCTCCAAATTGTCACTGGTGTTACTCTTCTTCCTGGTAACACGTAACACCAGTGACATTCCTATACAAATAAGCTTTGAATAAAGTATACAAATAATAAAAATACTTTAAGCTCTACTTGTTGTGGATTCATCAAGTTAAGAGTTAGTTATTGCTATTTAACAGGTTTTAGATGTTTTTAGAAGGAATATATTTCAGCAGATTTGTATCACCCAGATTCCACCTTTTCTGTAGAATGACCCAACTATATTGTGATGTTTTGTACAAACACAGCAAATTAAGGGTGTTTTACATCCAGAAATGAGAAACAAAACCATGCTGAGATTTTTATTCAAGTCTCAACTAAGTCATAGAAATGCTTTACCAATTTACATAGCACTAAAAACACCTGTTGTATGCATAAGACGGGGACATGTCAAAATAGGCTGCAGCTACAAGAGATCTCAATAGCTTTTAAGGGCAGTTTTCAATCTGTACAGTTATTCCATTTATTATGCAAGTTACTGAAAGCAGACACTATAGGGAGACGAGAGTGCAAGGTGTTTAACTCCACAGCAGTTGATATTTTAGACAAAACTGTGAATGCAAATATTTGCAAACAAGGCTATAAAAAAGTAGGTGGACCTCAGTTGAATAACATTTTTAAGTGACTCAATTATTGACTTTACATTTCAGACTGGATCAAGACCAGATAATAATATTAATAAAAAAGCTTAACATAAAAGACTCACAGATAGTACTTGACCACTCTTACAATGTCATACACACAGAAAGGAGGCCTTTGTGATGTTGTGTAGGCTTTATCAAAATGAAGCCAACAGATGTAAAGGATGCACAAAATCTTCCAATAGAAAAAAAATTAACGGCATGGCTCCATTTTCCCAAGATAATTCGTCGACGTTTCATCTCATACAACCCCCGCCTAAATTCAGGTTAGAAGTGCTAAAAATGTAATCATTCAATATAAATACCATGTGACAGACCAAAGTAATGGTTCATGTGGTAGAAAGAACAGAATAGCAGGAGTACAGGGGGAAGACCGAGGACGGGCCGAGTGTTGTATAAAACCAAAAGTACATTTTCTGAAATAAAAAGGAGTCTGTGCAGGGCCACAAACTACCATACTAACAAGCTTTCCTTTTGTTGTCTTAAATAATGGACCAAATGGATTGAGCAACAGGGGCCTTCTCGTTTGATATCGTACAAAATGTCTATAAATCAACATTGACGAAACAGATAGGGTAGGAAACGCAGGGGGCACTGTATGACGTCAAACAAAGAGGCCACCATCTTCAGCACTTGGTCCACTGCAGTGGGGTTTCAGGTCTTTCAGCTTTCTACAGCTGGCGGTTCCGTCTCTGCAGAGATGGACTTGTCTGCCTCTTCATACTTGTGAAGCTGTGGTTCAACAGGGCTCTCTGGGCTCCGTCTGAACAGAAAGTACATCATCAGTCACAAATACTGCTGTGGTTCAAATATTACTAAGGAGTGGATGCTACCATTAGCTTTGCAATGGCTAGCAAATGCGTCCTGTTTCTCCGAAGTATTTATTTTCTTTTTCCTTAACCTACGTATTATTATGAAGTAAATGTTGATTGCATAATGACACCATCTGCATTTAGATGTGTTCTCTAAAAGTCTCACTATTACGATGATATTCTGTCTGACACCGGGTACAACCTAACAGAAAATAATGGCCTGATTTACAGCACAAAGCTGTGTAAAACAAAATGTAATGTGTCCTATGGTTGTTGCCAACTATTTTTCAATTAAAGTAGCTAGCATCAACTTAAGATGCGAGTCACCAGGTAAAGTCTTATACGCACATTTGCATATTGGTGTACCGTGGTGAGGTGCTGCTAGCAAGAACTAAAGACAGATTACTTTAAGCAGCATTCAAAATAAATAATAATGTATATTATTTTTATATTTCTTGATCTTTCTTTCTTTTGTCTTGATAAGTAGCTACATTTGTTAATTATTGTAGGCTCTCAGGAGAAGAACAAAATCTATGCAGATGAGATGAGTTTGAAACAGAGATTCCTGTCTATTTTTATTTGTTTTGTAGATGAGCCAAGCTCTGCCTTCATAGCATGATATTTGCCCTTTCCAATTACAAGAGCATTAGTTAATTAGTTGAGTTTACATGGGATGCATACCTGATTGGACTTGAAGCAGTATCGTCATTATTTTCCTCATTGGCTGGTGATTTTGGATTTTCCTTTACCTCCATATCATCCTTTTTCTCTTGTGAATCCCCATTCACTGGAGCAGAGTCTAAAAAATGCAAATTAACATATAAATACAAAATAAATCTAAACCACATTAAACCCAGATGGAGGTAATATCCACGGTGTGATTTCTTACCTGTGTTTTGTGTCTCCTTCTCATTATTTTCTGGTTCCTTGTCCTCTGTTTGAGGTTTAGCTGCCTCCTCCGACTTTCCCATAAAGCGTAGTTTTAACTTGTTGTAGACCTCAGTGGCTTTTATCATGACTGCATTACTGGCCTTATACCGTCGGATCTATATTGTCCCAAACACACAGAAAAAAACATGAAAGGAATTGGAAATACAAATGAGAATTGAAATAGGAAAAATACAGGACTGCCGTGACAGCTCTGATTTTAGGATATAATATAAAATATAAAACGTATTCAGCATAGTGTAAATCAACATTTGAGTGAATTAAAGAATTAAGGCTAATAAATAAGACCTACTTAGTAAAGTAAAGTGACCACATTTTGATATTGTGTCATTAGAAATCACCTCAGAGGCACAATCAAGTGTTGGATTAGTGCATTGATTATCAATATTCTGAAAAACCAATGGTAACCCCAAGAAAACGTAATGTAATTTCTTGACTAATGCGGTGTATGTTACCACAAAAAGTACACACATTTAAAAGAGGACACTATGCCATGTATTTCATTTGCCGTTATTGTAACTGCAGGTTATCCTGTCGCAAGATAAGTTTACGAACCTAAAGAATTATCATAGAAAACACACCTTTTTTAGTGTGGCAATAACTTCAGCGTTCTTATGGAGGATCTGGCTGGTGACGGGCACAGCAGCCAGTTCATCCAGCGCCTGTAGACACCGGTCTATGTCCTGAAAACACAGTTATACACAATTTCATTTGTCATGCTGGCTTTAAAACAAAGACATGAGCAAATGTTGCTTAATTTAAATCATATATGTCACTTACCGGGTTGTCCACTTTGAGTGCAAACTTTATGTCAGTGTGAAGTTTCTGTAGCTTTTCATCTGGTGATGGCTCTGCGTGGGAAGTTAGAGTCAATATTTTGTGCTGAATAACTACTTAAAATAATGAAACGGACATGATTGCCCTCGATATGAGAATCTTTCAACCGTCTATGCAAACACCTTTCCACCTTCAATGACGAGTACTCTTCAATAAACAGACTGACTGTATGAGGCATTTACCCTTTTTCTTTTCCACCTTCTTCTCTGGCGGCCTCTCTGGTTTGCGTCTTGGTTTTTCAGGCTTAGACCTGAGAGACGGAGAAGGGGGAACTCTGTGATCTGTGTACATTAAATGTTAATGAGGTTCTTCTAATGAGTTTTTGCATACTGTAGTCCACATGTGTCAAACTCAAGGCCCGGGGGCCAAATCAGGCCCTTGGTGGATTTAATTTCGGCCCGCAGGATCATTTTAAATTACTATTAGATCTGGCCCGCCGGTATATTGCACGCACACCTTCACTCCATCCTGAGGGTCTCCTCCGCTCAGAGCCTGAGCCCAAACATTGATGACCTTGCACCCAAGATGAGATGCCAAGTATCTGGCTTGAACTAGCATCACAGAGCAGCAACCTGAGTTTAATGGATGTTTCCTTCTGCACTTTCTCTCTCACGACAACAGGGTATGTTTGGTTTTTCTTTGAGGGAAATAGTTTTGTTGAAGCTGTTGTTGGCCTGTGGGAAAATGTAATCATAAGAAATGACTCTGGAAAAGCTGCAGATAGAGCCATAAGAAATGAATGCAACTGATTATTTCATGTTTAATGTTGTTTTTATGGGCAATAATTTAAGCTTTATTAGTTCCAGGTTTAATATGTGCAATAAGTTCATTTCAATAAGTTCTGCAATAAACATTCAACGAGTCCGGCCCTCGACTAGTACCCATTTGTGTACCCTCTGTGTATTTGAGTTTGACACCCCTGCTGTAGTCTGTTCCCCTTTGTGCACTCACCTCGCTCTGGTCTTCTCTTCTGACCGTCTGGCTTTTTTCTGTTTAAGCTCTTTCTCCTTCTTATCTTTTCTCTCCTTCTCTTTCTTTATTCTGGCCTTCTTCTGGTTGTCTTGCTTCTTGGACGACTTCTTTGACTTTTGATGTGAAAAAAACAAGAACACTTAAAAGTCGATTACAGCCCTATTCATCTAAATGAAGGCAACAAATTCATTTCAGCGTCTGTACCTCAGTAGGTGCCGGAGAATCAGAGTCTGAGGGAGCGGGGATGGGGGCTGGGGGGGGTTTCTTGGACTTCTTCAATGGATGCTCCTCTACGCCTGGATCTGAGCTGTTGTCGCTGTCACTGTCGCTCGCCTTTTTACCCTTATCTTTGTCTTTTTTCTTTTGCTCATCTTCCTCCTTCTCCCGCTCACGTAGCCTGCGGAGCTCCTCTGCCTCCTCTTTTTTCCGGCGCTCCTCCAGCTCTCGCTTACGCTCCTCGTCTCGTTTCTTCCATTCACTGATGCGGTCGGGGCCACTGTCACTGTGGGGGAAAACAGAGCAACGTTTATGCAATTTGGTACATTTGGCAGTAACTTAGTATGTAGGGACTTTGCCTGGGAAACAGACTCACACACTGCTTAAAGGCACGGACACACCAGGCCGACGATGAGCGTCGACACGCCCTACTCAGATTGGTGTGTCCCGCACCATCAGATATTTTCAGCCGGGCCAACGCCTTTTCGTCCGAAAACGCAGTTAGCCATAGGCAGTCGGCAAAATAAATCACTCTGATTGGCTGTTCAGCTAGCGAATCAGTGCATGAGAAGCGAAACGGAAGTGAGGGACCCAAACAAACTATTAAGAAGGCAAATCTGAGATTTCATTTAACTCCAGCTCTCGACACAGCTTCGGGAAAGCCCCATGAGCTCCTCGCTGTTGAGTGAAAATGGAACACACACGCTATTTGTCGTTTGTTTATATCACGCAGTCTGTTCTTCTTCTCTCGGTTATCATGCACTGTCTTCCGGTTGTTGCCTCTTTTGAATGACGAATACACACTACCGCCGCCTGCTGGTAAGGAGAGTTATTGCCACTCACGCATGCGCAGTTCGTACGTGCTTCTTGGCGGTCGGCTGAAGTCTTTGCGGTGTGTTCCAGAGCGACACATGGCCAAGACAAAGAGACGCGAGGCGACACAACAGTCGGGGTCCGTCTGTGTCAGTTCTTTGTTGTCAGATTGGTGTGTCCGGGCCTTTAAAGATGCTGTGTAGTGTATTATAGCTGCCCACTGCCCCTTTCACTAGGATGGGTTAAATGCGAAGTCTACATTTGACTTGATGGTGCTTTGTTCATGATTTAAAGTTAACTTTATTTGATTCATTGTAATGCCCTCTTTATAACGAGCTTGTTTGTAAACATTACTGTTTGTAAAGGCCCTGACACACCAAGCAGTCACCAGAGAACTCGCCGATGCCAACTGTTGCGTCGGCGTGTTCTCCTGCGTCTTGGCCATGTGTCGCACTGGAACACACCGCAAAGACTTCAGCCGAGCACGTAGGAACTGCGCATGCGTGAGTGGCAATAACTCTCCTTACCAGCGGTAGTGTGTATTCGTCATTAAAAACAGGCAACAACCGGAAGACAGAAGAAGAACAGACTTGCTTTTAGTTGTGCAGCTCCACTAAATTGGAACAGTCTGCAAACATGTTTAAAAGTGAGCACTTTGGTTCCCCTGCATCATTTCAAAACTCGGCTGGGTGACATGCTGTTTGATACTCATGGTACCTGTCTCTGTAAATAGAGTTTGTAAACTGTACCTGTACATTATGTTGTTTGTCATCCTTATTGTTGTTCTGTTGTTTTTATGTTACATGTGTAACTAATGTCCTGCAGGTCACCCTTGAAAAAGAGATCTTTTGATCTCAAGGGGCTTCACCTGGTTAAATAAAGGCTACAAACAAACAAGACTACGTGATATAAACAAACAACAAATAGCGTGTGCGTTCCATTTTCACTCTCGTCCATCGAAAACATGTTTCGTGCGGTACTGGAGCTATCAGCCGTTGGAGTGTTGCTTGAGGAAGACATTCTCAAGCAACCGTTTCGCTTCTCATGCACTGATTCGCTAGCTGAACAGCCAATCGGAGTGATTTCTTTGTCCGACTGTCTGTGGCCGACAGTGCGGGACACACCAAATTGAGTTTGGGCGACAGGGCATGCTTCGTCGTCCGACTAACGAAAACGGCGGATTTCGGCCTGGTGTGTCAGGGCCTTAATATGTATAATGTGTATAATATGTATGTACTGTATATAAATAATATGAAGGCATAAAGCAGTCTTACCTGTCGCTGTCGGATGAAGATGAAGGTGTTCGTTTTGCCGGGGTGGGTTTGGGTTTGGGTTTAGGTTTCCGTGCACGAGGCTTTGGTGCGGGCTTCTCTGTGGGTGCTAAAGATAAAGCAAATTAAATAAATGTACGTAGGGCAAAAGGAAAGGGCCTGAAATCTAACTCCAGAAACATTTATTTCCAGAATTGGAAGCTGAAATGTATGAACAGCAATGAACCCACACCTTTCTTGCGTGCCTGTGGGGCTTTTTTAGGAGGAGGGTCTGAGTCTGAGTCAGACTTTGAGCCAGACTGAGACTCGGAGCCGGACACAGCCGGTCGAGGCTTCTCGTCCTCCGACTCGCTGTCAGCTGCTTTCTTCTCTGGTTCTGATCCTGAGTCCGAGTCTGAACCAGACATACCCTTCTTCAACATGACAGAAACAATTGGAGTTAGAGATAAATGAATAATACAAAAACTGCCATGCCATAAACATTTTTTGAATGTGATGCTGATGGTTCACCTTATTCTTCGCTCTGCCTCCTGCTTTTGGTCTACCTCGTCCTCCACCACCTGCTTTCTTCTCTGGATTTGATCCTGAGTCCGAGTCTGAGCCAGACATACCCTTCTTCAACATGACAGAAACAATTGGAGTTAGAGATAAATGAATAATACAAAAACTGCCATGCCATAAAAAAATGTTTAATGTGATGCCGATGGTTCACCTTATTCTTCGCTCTGCCTCCTGCTTTCGGTGCACCTCGTCCTCCACCACCTGCTTTCTTCTCTGGTTCTGATCCTGAGTCCGAGTCTGAGCCAGACATACCCTTCTTCAACATGACAGAACATTTTTGAGTTAGAGATAAATGAATAATTATGGAAGCCCATTTCCGCCACTTAAAAAAATTAAAATCCCCATGAAAAGTCATAATTATGAGATAAAAAAGTCGAATTTACGAGATAAGAAGTGCGCATGCGCTGCAGTGGCGATGTCTGAAAGGTCCCTTCTTCACCTTGCTGCTCTCCACCATGCAAACGGCATCTAGTCCTAAATAAGGTAACTATTACAGGTGACTTTTGTAAATATTGGATGTTACATATAGCCTATATTCCAGCTAAACCACAACAATGCAGTTCATAGCTTTGACATTACCTGTTATGAACTATAATATATATGCCTATAGTTTTGTGGTAACGTTCACGCCACTAATGACAATAGTGTGAGCATACTGCTGCTGTGAGTTGCTAGCCTAACTCTAACCCGTGAACGTTACCAAAAAACTATAGGCATATATATTATAGTTCATAACAGGTAATGTCAAAGCTATGAACTGCATTGTTGTGGTTTAGCTGCAATATAGGCTATATGTAACATCTAACATTTACAAAAGTCACCTGTAATAGTTACCTTATTTAGGACTAGATGCTGTTTGCATGGTGGAAAGCAGCAAGGTGATGAAGGGACCTTTGAAGACAGCGCCACTGCAGCGCATGCGCACTTCTTATCTCATAATTTCGACTTTTTTATCTCATAATTATGACTTTTCATGGGGATTTTTTTTTTTCAAGTGGCGGAAATGGGCTTCCATAAATAATACAAAAACTGCCATGCCATAAAAAAAATGTTTAATGTGATGCCGATGGTTCACCTTGTTCTTCGCTCTGCCTCCTGCTTTCGGTCCACCTCGTCCTCCACCACCTGCTTTCTTCTCTGGTTCTGATCCTGAGTCCGAGTCTGAACCAGACATACCCTTCTTCAACATGACCGAAACAATTGGAGTTAGAGATAAATGAATAATACAAAAACTGCCAAGCCATAAAAAAAATGTTTAATGTGATGCCGATGGTTCACCTTGTTCTTCGCTCTGCCTCCTGCTTTCGGTCCCACCTCGTCCTCCACCACCTGCTGCTGCTTTCTTCTCTGGTTCTGATCCTGAGTCTGAGTCCGAGTTTGAGCCAGACATACCCTTCTTCAACATGACAGAAACAATTGGAGTTAGAGATAAATGAATAATACAAAAACTGCCATGCCATACAAAATGTTTTTAATGTGATGCTGATGGTTCACCTTGTTCTTCGCTCTGCCTCCTGCTTTCGGTCCACCTCGTCCTCCACCACCTGCTTTCTTCTCTGGAGTAAAATCCTGTTGGAAAAAATACAAATGAGTAACATTCATTGGCTTTTTTTGATAACGTGGTGTGTGCATCTGTGTGTGTGTAAATACCTGGTCACTATTCTTGCCGGACTCAGACTCTGAAGGTGTGGGTTCTGAGTCAGATCCACTCTCCTGTTTGTCTCGCTCACTGGACGAGCCACGAGCCTTTTTTGGAGGTGGAGGCCGCTAAAATAGAAACACACATATTTAAATAAAACAAGTTGAACTTTTCAGAATCAGAATACCTTTATTAGTCCCACAGGAGGGGACATTTACATTGTTACAGCAGAAAAGAGCCAAAGACAGTTTAATGTTACCTAAGCATGCATCAAAAGTACTAAAGATAAAAAAAGAAATAATAATAAAAAAGTTACACATTTTACAAAAATACACACCCTGTAACAGTTCTGAGGATTTAGCAGCCAGGTATATATTGCACCGTTTTTAACGGCATATATATATATAATAGGGGTGCACCGAATGGGAAATTCTTGGCCGAAACCGATACCGAAAATAGGAAACAGTTGGCCGAAAACCGAATGCCGAAAGGCCGAAAATGATTAATAGAAATATATATATATAATGTATACATTTTTTACCAATGTTGTTCAGCTACCTGATTATGGAAATAGACATGATTATGGCAAAACTTAACTTAAATAATAATCACTATTATGGGTCCATAAAACATTTATTCAGCACTTTTGAATGCATACAGTACATTTATATATGTCATGTATTATTGCTAAAAAACATTATATCGCAGTCTTAGTGTCGCCAACTCGTTTCTAATATGCAAAGACAACAAATGCGTCGATGATGTATTTTCGATCAGACGAGATCTCTCTCCCCCGTCTGTGTGCGAGGGGGCGGGGCAGTTTACACACACGCAGCTGCTACATGCAGCGGAGCACACTGCGGAGATGGCGGAGAGAACGCGCTCCGAGGTGTGGTTAAACGTTACCCGTCTCGATGTGGAGAATACTTGTTACCATAAGTGCAATAAGAGTTTAGCATGTAAGCACGAGCAATTTGTCTAAACATTTAGCAAAAGTGCACCGCATGCAGACGGAGGAATGTACTGGGTTCGACCGTCTTTCTAGCAGCTCTGTAGCCCCATCCACGAGTAACGTTTCCACGTCAGGTGTTATGTATGCTAGCAGCAACACACGGAGTTAACTACATTATACAAACATGGGTTAATGATTAGAGGAAACTGAGTTATTTAGTTTGTTAAAATGTCAGCTATTCTGTTTACAGTCTGTCATCAGATTATTTAATACGATTTGTTAAAGGCTCAGGGCAATCTCGATGACAAAGGTCAATGTTCCCCCCCCTGTGAGCCAGCCGCGAGCATGGTCGCCGCGTCTTTATTACGTCATCACAACAACACGTTAGGTTACCAACGTAAGCCTGTTCTGACATTCGGTGATATTTTTTTCGGTGCTAAAACCCTTCCGGCCGAAAGCCGAAAGGGCCTTTTTAACCATTTTCGGCCGATAATTTTCGGTGGCCGAATATTCGGTGCATCCCTAATATATAACAACAAGAGGTGTTATAGTCAGTGTTGTTGTGTGTGTGTGTCTTTATCAAGTATTTCACTGCAGCTTGTTTTTATACACAGTCAGTTTTGTTTTCAGCCAAACACGGTGATGGTGAAAGGCAACTCTAATCTCTATAAAGGGCTGTCGACACTGGAACACATTTACAATTGAGCAAATTAGTTTCCATTTATTCGTGGTTTGGGTTGAAGAAAACAAGAACGGAACCGAAGTGATTGTCATTTACCAAGATGCATTAATGCATATGTGTTTCTGTAGTGTAGTATCAAATCAAACTTTTTTGTATAGCCCAATATCACAAAATACGTTTGTCTCAGTGGGCTTTACAGATTAAAAATCAACAACATTGTATGGAGTTACAGCAAAATGAGTATATAGGCGCTTTCACACCGCAGTACTTTGTACTAAAGTGGGAAAAGTACTGCGGTGTGAAAGCGCCTTATGAGTAGTCTATCTGTGTATCTGTGTATTGTACTGTATCATGGACAAGGGTTTAAAATGAGTTTCATGCTCTGTATTGGAAATATGTTGAATTGCACCGTCCCTAACATTTAAAAATAACTTTGAATGTACAGCTCGACCTGTCAAACTTGTACATGTATCATTATTGCTTTTGACAACAAAAAAAGGAAGTTAACAGTCATTAGCGGTATTTTGTTGATACCTCCTGTTTTTCTTAATTCATACCTTACACACAAATTCTCAAAACAGACCTAAGCATTGTAATTGTGATGGTAACTTTGATGCTGCTGATTAAACTTGGTGGCATTGTACCCATAATTGTAAACAAGAATATCATTTTCCATTCAGCTCAACAACAGATAGTCTGATCCAATCAGTAAATGGTTAATTAGCCAAATCCCTGAACAGGCCTTTACCGACAGTTCAATGTTATGTTTAACGGCCATTACCTTAGCAGGAGGTGGCTTTCTCTTCACAGCTACTCCCTTTCCTTCATCTTCACTCCCAGAATCTGAGTCCACCACACTAGCTGAATCTGCTTTCTTAGGCGCTGGGGCTGCTTCTTCCTCGTCGTCATCTTCATCACTTCCTCGTCCGGCATCGTTGCCCTCACTGTCAGATGAGCTGGCCGGCTGCAAATGAAGATGATTGATTAAAAAATGTCAAGACAATTTTCTTTTTCTTTGACGGTTTCTGTCTTAGACAGAGACATAAAAAATGGGGACAGAAATGCAGCAAAGTCCCCTGGTAAGAATTGAACAACAAATGTTGCAGCACGCATCACACCTTAGACTGCTGGCCATCAGGACTCCCTAACTGCTGCGTTTTATTCCAGAGAAAAGACAAGGAATGTTTATTTGTAAAGCACTTTTAAACAACCAGACAATTGAAAGTGCTTTAAAAGTTAATATCTGCATGTTAGTTAGAAAATAATGGACAGAAAAATGTATTAATGTGCAAGAGCTGAGCAGGAATGAATATAAACACCTTCAGGTTTGACACTAATAAAGACTTCAAATTCTTCATTTACAAGTATGAGTTAAACGTAAATTGCTTCAGGATTTAGGATTTCTGAAATAATGGTATCTTACTGCTGGTGGTGCGCTGTAGGATGCATGTGGATTGTTCTGGATCTCCCATAAACCTTCATTGAACCCCTTCCTTTTGTTGGGCTTTCCATAGCGTTCGCTGTACTTTTCATAGGCAAAAAGGTCCTTTGCTGCAAGGAATGCTCTGTGAAGCAGTAAGATTGAAGTATTATTTAAGCTGTACAATTTTCGAAAAAGGACAGTTATTATTGAACAGGTTGGAATTATATAGACTTTACACTGACTGACTTGAAATGTAAGAACACTTGACTGTGCCACCTAGTGATGGATTATTAAACTGCAGGTGCCATATTGTCAAACAGATGGTGTCTGATGCCATATCAGACATATAAACACATCTCTCGAAAACATACTGCTAACTCAGACTGACAAAAGTCTACAGTGAGTAAACCTTCAGAAAAGAATAAAGCTTAAAGGTGGGGTAGGTAAGTTTGAGAAACCGACTCGAGATACACTTTTGTTATATTCCATGGAATACTCTTAACATCCCGATAGCAATAAATATCTTAAGTGCTTTGACTAAAAATCCATAGAAAAAATTTCATCTATGGAAGCCGTAGTACTGTAAAAAGCACGACCAATCATTTTAGCCGGCCCGGCTAAAGTAACTGGATGGCCTACCTGCCTGTCAGCCTTCCATCTGTGCACAAACTTATCTCGTGCCCTCATTGGTCATGTGTGCGTTCGTGTGTGTTGGAGGAGGGGCTCTGTAAGGAAGTGGCAGATTTTTTCCGGCTGTGTATTTTCAAATTCTAGCGCACTCGAGCTGGTTTCTCCAAAATTACCTACCCCACCTTTAAGAGCGGAGACTGACAAACAACTGTGTGAGATAAACGTAGAGAATTGTGTTGTGGTCTCACAGCATAGCTGTCAAAGAGGATATCATGCTAACAAACAGATATGCAGCATGACAAAAATGAAACAATACTTGAATAACTTAATATCAGACAGAATTGTAATACAATTCCCTGCTTACAGTAGATTACAGAAAAGCATTTGCTGTCATTTAAAGAGGCACTATTATGCTTATTTGGGTTTTCCCTTCACTGTAGTGTTTTATAAAGGTTTGTGTGCATGTTACTGGTCTGCAAAGGCTACAATCACCAAGTTTAGCTAGAGGGACTTAGGATTGTAGTCCTTTGTTTACTTCTGCAACATTGTGACATCACTACGTAACACACCTCTTGTATTGGCTAGTGCTCTACTACATTGTACATAATAGACTAAGGGGCAGGACATCTCTAAGCGGTTGACAAAGCACAACAGAGCCGGACAGCTAACCAATCAGAGCAGACTGGGCTCTGGTTTCAGACAGAGGGTGAAAAGAGGTGCTGCAGCACAGGCAGTATGAGAAATAAGAGCTTTTTGAACATTAAAACATGGAGACATGTCACAGTAGAGACATCAAATACAAATATGGAACCTGAAAATGAGCATTATAGGGCCCCTTCAGGTTAAAACAGGTAGGCCGGTTTCTTGTTTCTCTAACTAAAGATAATTACAAAACTACTCACGTCTCATGTGTTCCAAAGAAGAAAATTGGGATTTTATTAGGAGGTGGTTTCACTGCCCCATCAGCCACGTCTTCAATCTGCAAACAAGCAAGTAAATACCAAGTGGCAAATAAAAACATTATAGAACTCATTCAAACATGGTGGCAGCATGTATTCATTTAGGTTGTGTCAGAAAAACATAACATTGCAGAGTGAAGCTGATTTAACTTTGAATGGATGCATATGTGGTGGTTTTATATTGAGTAAAGTGTTTTCTTATCTAGAATTATGAATCGTCATTTCCAAAATAACGTTAGCTTCGCAGCAGTGCATTCCCATGCAGATTAACGTTAGGCCACCAGTATCTCATGCAAATGATGCTGCTAATGCACTGCATAGAGGCCTGAAACACAGCCTATCAGCCTGCCACATATTAATTTGTGCATTTGTGGGATGGTTATACATGTTAGATAGTGGATACACAGAGAGCCTTTGCATGCAGAGCAGCTCATCTCCTCCGCCCCTCCGGCTGCTGCTAGCGTTGCTTACCCTGGCTGGCCAGTGGGGGTACCCCTTCATTTTAGCGAAAACCAGGTCTCCGGGCTGGAAGCTGTGCGGCATTGTCCCACTCCTCGGTGCAGCC
This sequence comes from Gymnodraco acuticeps, assembly GCF_902827175.1. Classification (NCBI taxonomy): domain Eukaryota; kingdom Metazoa; phylum Chordata; class Actinopteri; order Perciformes; family Bathydraconidae; genus Gymnodraco; species Gymnodraco acuticeps. Next base: position 302,504 of record NW_022990341.1, on the reverse strand, counting down.
GGGATTTAGAAAGTATTCGGCGGCGTAGCCTTCCTGTGTCTCTCTCGGTTTGCTGTTTTTTTCAGGTCGACACGAAACCTAGAAACGATGGGGTTAGCTAGCTAAGCTAACAGTATACTAACGTTACCGCGAGAACAAGCGGCTCAGGGAAGATGGCAGTAATGTACCAAGCACTTCCGGTGAGAGAATGTTCTATGCCTTCAAAATAAAGGACCTCTACTCAATGTAAAAACATTGTAATTAAATTGATCCAACAAATAAAAATAAATAAATTAACCTCAATCTTCATTTATCATACATTTCCAGCGTTAGCATCATTATTAATATTATTACACTAATCCAATCCCCCAGTTTAACTTTACATTTCTGATTTATAATAAACTGCTTTTACTCTTTTGCACGTTATGAGTTAACAATTATTAACATTACCTGTATTTATAGTTAAATATTTCTTACAGTGTTTCTATAACTAATATGTATTGCACTTGTTATACCATGTCTTGTATCTTGTTCTGTAGATTACCTGTCTTTGTGTCTTCTTTATTGTTCATTATTTTGTTTTTCTGAACATGCAAACACAACTCGGTGCGCACTGTATATAGATTGATGACAATATAGCCCCTTATCTTATCTCTGTATATCACCAGAAACCATGTCACATGATGCAGGATCTTAATCTTCAAAAACAATTAAACAAGTATGTGCAACTATATTTGTTACCTACCTATACGTATCTACAAATAATAAACAGGCTTGCATACGTATACTTCTTTATTGTCATATTCACAATCATTAGAGAGCAGTCGATGTCAATAATAGTCTTGGATCTCAGGCTCTCTCTCACAATACTCATACAATTAAGAAAGCAAAATCAAAATACAACTTAAATAAAGCAATATGAATTAGTGCTAGATAGTTGTGCCCATATTATCAAAATGTATTTTAAAGTGTTTCGGATTGATACATTAAATGTGTACATTTTTTAATAACAAAAAGGTTACATAAAGTTTCTGACTTTTATTCTACAAAGTAAATTCTCCTTCGATGTCAAACCGGAAGTTCAGCTTCCAACGTTCTCAGAAGCTTCACTAATCCGGATGAAGCAGGCTGATCGGCTCCACGCGATACGACAACCACGGCGGAAGTCCCGCCTTCCTCTCCTCGCTATTGGCTGACACTCGATCCGTTTCCTCTCCACCCAATGACAGATCCTAAAGTAGAGGGCTGCATTGACCTCCCCCCGGATTCACCTCTAATGCGAAGCCATGTTTCGGTCTTTGAGACGCGTACAGCAGTTTAACTGCAACCTCCTGGCTTTAAAAAGAGTCAGAGTCAACTCGAAACTGCTAATCTGCACGTCCAGAATGGCCGCCTCAGAGTACAGGATCGAGCGGGACTCTTTCGGTGAGTTAAAGGTCCCAGCTGACAAGTACTACGGAGCCCAGACTGTCAGATCCACTATGAACTTCAAAATTGGGGGACCCAGTGAGAGAATGCCGATCCAAGTGATCAAGGCCTTCGGTATCCTGAAGAGAGCAGCGGCTGAGGTGAACAAGGAGTTTGGCCTGGACCCTAAAATAGCAGATGCAATCATCCAGGCTGCAGATGAGGTGTCAGCTGGTAAACTGGATGATCATTTCCCTCTGGTGGTGTGGCAGACTGGATCAGGCACTCAGAGCAACATGAACGTAAATGAGGTGATCAGCAACAGGGCTATTGAGATCCTGGGAGGAAAACTAGGCTCCAAGGATCCCGTCCATCCTAATGACCACGTCAACAAGAGTCAGAGCTCCAATGACACTTTCCCCACCGCCATGCACATTGCTGCAGCCACAGAGGTCCACCACGTCCTGCTGCCTGGCCTGCAGGCGCTGCACGATGCTCTGGCTGCAAAGGCTGTAGAGTTCAAAGACATCATCAAGATCGGACGCACACACACTCAGGATGCTGTGCCGCTGTCCCTCGGGCAGGAGTTCAGTGGGTATGTCCAGCAGATGAAGTACAGCATCGAGAGAGTCAAGTCTGCCATGCCCCGAGTGTACGAGCTGGCAGCAGGAGGCACAGCAGTGGGGACTGGACTCAACACCCGCATCGGCTTCGCTGAGAAAATCGCCTCTACCGTTTCCTCTCTCACAGGCCTGCCTTTTATCACCGCCCCCAACAAGTTTGAAGCTCTGGCGGCCCACGATGCCATGGTGGAGCTGAGTGGAGCTCTGAACACCGTGGCTGTCAGCCTGATGAAGATCGCCAACGACATCCGATTCCTGGGGTCAGGACCTCGCTCCGGCCTGGGAGAGCTCATCTTACCAGAGAACGAACCAGGAAGCAGCATCATGCCGGGCAAAGTGAACCCCACCCAGTGTGAGGCCATCACCATGGTGGCAGCCCAGGTCATGGGGAACAACGTGGCGGTCACCATCGGAGGCAGCAACGGACACTTCGAGCTCAACGTCTTCAAGCCCATGATCATCAAGAACGTGCTGAACTCAACCAGGCTTCTCGGAGATGCATCCGTGTCCTTCACCAACAACTGCGTGCTGGGCATCGAGCCCAACATCGAGAGGATCAACAAGCTCATGAACGAGTCCCTCATGTTGGTCACCGCTCTCAACGAACACATCGGGTACGACAAAGCGGCCACCATCGCCAAGACGGCGCACAAGAAGGGCTCCACGCTGAAGGCCGTGGCCGTGGAGCTGGGCTATCTGACCGAGGAGCAGTTTGACCAGTGGGTGAAGCCGAGTGAGATGCTGGGGCCAAAGTGAACTGTGACAGCACAAGAAACACAAGACAAATGAAATACCTTTTCTAGTGTCGGAAAAGACTATCTACAAATAAATCAGAGACTGAAATGTATGAAGCAACATCTCTGAATCCTGAACATCTCGTCTTTAAAAAAAAATATGAGAATGCTTTGCAGCTTCTTTCTTAATGGTGATGGTTGATTTCACGGTCATACACTTGTAACAGTAAAGCCACCGATTTGATTGACGCATATTTAAAGAGCTCCTTCACAAAAAAAACACCCGTGTGTGAGAGAACCTACCGTTTTGATTTAAATGAGTTGTGTGTACCAACATTCTTGGTTCTGGTATTTGAAGTCTTAAATGAATTTGACTTATTAGTTGGTATCTTCATGGTTGTTCAGAAGTTCACACTTTGCCATCCAAAAGGATTCAACAGGGACTCTGGTTTACAGCACGTGTGCCATTTTTGTTTTGTTCCAATTTAATGATGTATTCATTAAAAAGCAACTATTCTGCTTTCTGGCTTTCCTCCTCATGGTTTACACACGCATGCTACATGTATATAATAAGCTGATCTATGGGTTAAATCAACAGAATATATGCACTCAAAGACAGGGAAACACAATGATATCAGTTTACTCAAATCCTTTATTGTATACACACGGAAGTAAAACATGAGAATTACTTGAGGCCAATTGAAGGACTTTTAATTGTAAATATATAAAATAAGCAAATAAATGTGATGACTTAAGTTCAATCAGTAAAAGATAAACAAAGAGACAGCTCCTCTTCTATTTGGTCCAGCTGACCTTGGGAATATCATAATGCTCCGTCAGGCAGTCCAGGTGCCGATTGAAGTCCTGCAAAAGAACAAAAACAATAGAATATATTTATTTGTGTTAACATTATTAAACTAGTCCACTGAATGGTGCTATGACATGACTTACCTCCACTCTCAGTTTGTGAGTCTTTGATGCCTTGTTCAAAATCCTCTCCATTTGCTTTAGGGAAGATAGGAAAAAGTGAACGTTAGTCACTCTGTCTGTATACACCTCTACAACACATCTACCCAAACACACGAAAAGTTAAGAACTGGTTAACGGCTATGTTTCTCTTTGACAACATCACCTGTTTGCAATAAATGACATGCTAAAACTCCCCTAATACTGTAATAGAGCCATGTATTCCTGCTGTGGCTGAAAATACATTCACCACTTCAATCAATGAACTTTGACCTCTGGGTAGAGAGGGGCTGATAAACACTGTCAGTTAAGATTTAAAGACGAATCAACAGACCATAAAAGATCATTAACCTTACCTGAGCAAACAAAATATATATATTTTTTTTTAGAAGATTTCAGCTTGGATCAATCTGCTATGTTAAAATGTTAAATTTAAATACAGTTGGCAATCTATCTCAATGGTATTTCCAATAATAGCACATAAGTTAATAATTGACAACTCTCCTATGGATATTTTGGCATCACAGTTCCACTATACCAGGGGTTCTCAACGTGCGGCCCGCGGGCCAATGGCGGCCCTCGGAAATGTTTCTGGCGGCCCGCGATAGTTAATGTGACACGCTGAAATGCATACGTTATATTTTAATCCTCCATGGTTCGTATCTAGTAAGAATTAGAATGGAATTTAAGAATGGTAAAACTGCGCCCCCTGGGTTGTCATTCCTAAATTATGAATGACAGCTTGTGGTAAGTTTGCTAGACTACTGGTTGCATGGCAACTAGGCATCTCGCGAGTTGCGGTAATTGGTTAGTAAAATAAAGAAAGGATTTGTTTTGGAATTATTTTGTGTTCCGTTTTTTCTTGGGCGGCCCTCAATCCAATATTGGGTACCTAAATTGGCCCTCACTCATCAAAACTTTGAGAACCCCTGCACTATACTATAGCACTACTGGTTGTGATGCTAAGTGTGCAAAATTGTCATCCTGTAGTAGAGAATGACAAATTAAAAGTGTATTATTGTAAAAATACTATTTAAAAAGGGTTGTTCTGTGCGCATCCATCACAGTCTCAGGGCATTTCGTGTTATAGTCACAAAATGTATCTATTAATTTGTGTTCACCAACACGATTTCGCCATTTTTTTCGTGTCACACAGAACCATTTTAAAAGCAATGTAAATAATAACAAATTAGAAGGAAAAAAAGATTTAAAAAAAATACAGATTTCAGTATTCTGAGGCTCTGAGCCCGATTTCTTTTCCTCGCGGACGGCAAAAAAACTCAGACATTATACAATTTAAAATAAAAGGGTTAGTTAGGGTAAGATATTGAGGAAGAAAATGTTTTTATGAACCACACAGCTTCCGGTCTTCCAAGACCCGACAAAAAGACGAGTTGCAGGCACGAAACATACTACCAATAGAAATACATTGCTTTTAAAATTGTTGTGACACGGAAAAAAAAGCAAAAATCGTGTTGGTGAACACGAATCAATAGATTAAATTAATTTCGTGACTATAACACGAAATGCCGTGAGACTGGGTTGGTGCATCTGATGATTGGTAACAAACGACATAAGGTACAGTCTTCCAGTAGAGCTTTTTGTCTACTTTAGTTTACTTCTGCTAAATTATAATGATTAGCCAGGTCTCTGCCTCAAATCCTGACCCATTCGCTGCAGGTCTTTAATGCTGGAGAACGATAACTTACCCTCTTCTCCGCCATTTTGTCAAAGGACATTTGAGCCGGTGTTCTTTTGTCGACATAGGTCTTCTTCTCCTCCTCCTCGTTTTGTTGGGCGGCCTGCTCTAAGAGACGCTTGGTCTCTTTGGCCTTCTTCTTCTTCCTGTAAAAAGATAGTAAAGCATGTTGATCAGAGGATTTCCAGACCAACCACTTTATTCAATAAGCAATGAAAAACATATTGTACAGACACATGATAAAAATGTAGGCAACTTACATTAGGGTGGTCCTTAAAATTGAAAGTGGGAAAGTCTAAGCTCCAACCCTTTAGACTTTCCGACTTTCAATTTTAAAGGCCACCCTACGTGAGGCTAAACTTCAAGGTTGATGAGGGAGGGGTACAGTTGTTGGAATTTGAATACAATTCACCAGGAGAGTTTTCTTGACTATCATAACGAATTCTGGAGGTTGGAGCTTAAAATAAATGAATTCGAAAATGTGTATGGCACTAAGGACCACCCTAACTTACATAGATACTTTATTCATCCCAAATAGGGAAATTATTTGTGTTACAGCAGCAGTTAGTTCAGGCATTAAAATATGTAAAGATGTACAAACATAATAAAGTAAAAACAGCCATTTTAAACATTATCTACAGTAGAAAATGACATATCCCAAATAATACAAAATATAAAATATTCTGGATAAATGAAAATCGAATCTTTCTATAAAAGACCAAATACTGCAGTAACAGAAATATAGACTTATAATACATGAGCAGAAAAGGATAGTATAACAATTACAGATGTACATGGCTTTCAATATGACCTTATATGTCAGTGTGGGAGTATTTCAAAAAGTCTTGTGAATGTGTCAGAGAGGGATTGAAATATATATAAATAAATATACATACAAATGAAATGACTCTGGGAACTGTTGAAGCTGTTTTAACGTTGCGTTACCTACATTTAAATCACTGATGTAATGTTTGTAGCCAGAGATGTACCACTCCATAATGTCACCGTAAACTGTAATGAGGTCCCAGTTGAGTGTGGTTTTCCACACTCAAGTCCTTTCCCCATGTATTACTGTATCGTTTACACATCCTAAACGTACATGTTTATGTGACAACTGTGTTGTTCTGTTAGCATACATGCTAACCTTAGCCTCGCCTGAATATCAGACGGTTTTCGCAGTTCCAACGGTTTATGTAAGGGGTTTTATCAAATTAAAAAGGCTCGTCTCTTACAGAAACATGTCACAAATGGAACAACACGTACCTTTTTCCAGCTGAAATGGACCCAAGGCCTTTTAAATTCAGGGCACTCTTCTGAGATGCAGCGTACTCAGACATTTTCGAGAAGCTCCCACGTCTTCTTCTACGATGTTATTGTAGTAATCGAGGCACTGCCTCATTACTACCACCCGGCGGAGTGAGGCGGTATTACACACACGCTGGTCTCATGTCATCCCCCAAAGCAGGACACCTGTGATGATACACTTGTTGAAACTTGTCAGAGGAATTGAAAGTACATTAGTTATATGTGTTGTCACCAAACAGCATTGGCTAAAATATGCACACCGCCTTTGTGCCCCCTTGTGGGTCAAGTTTAAGAAGGCGAGCCTCCAGAAGCTCCAGGTTGCTTACAATGATTGTTTGCATATACTGCTTAGAAAACCAAGGTGGTGCAGTGCAACTGCAAGTGAAATGTTTTGTAATGCACGAGTCAACACGTTCCTTGCTCTCTTGGGAAATCTGATGTACAAATGTATCTGTCGATTGAATGTTTCTCATCATTTTGTCATTATGCTGCTGTCAAATCCTTGTCACAGTAACAGTTTCCATAGTAGTTATATTAGGTTAATTATAAATCAATTATAGAAATATACAATATATGCTAATGTAAATGATTCTTTTAGGTTATTTTAGTCATCTATTTTAATCGTATTGCTCAATTGTATTGCCTAGTTTATCGAATAATTTGTAAGTGATTTTATAATGGATATTTTAGATGTTTTTATATTAATCAATGTAATACTAGAGTTGTTGTATGTGATTAATATTGTTAATACTTTAGACCTGTACATATACTTGTTACAAATGTTGGATTATGAGTCATTGGATAGCTCAGTAGTTACATCTGGTGTCCCAAATATGGTATCTGCGCTTCATATGTGGATTTATTCTGCAAACAAAATTCAGTCATGTACAAAATAAATGTAAAAAGCAAACAAAAACACATTGCAGTTGCTTTTCTGTTCACAGGTTTAATAAAGAATAAGGCTTGAAGCTACACTGACTGCAAATATTAATTTAATTTATTTGGAGTATGTTTTGCATGTTTGCATGTGACTGTCTCCACTAGTTGGCGGTGTTGGTGATTCTCTCTCTAAACATATTGCTGCAAATATAAATGTGTTTTGTTTATTTAAAAATATTACAAAATATCTTCTGCACATTTATTCTCTTACTTCTCTTTTTGCATTTACTTTTGTATAATTTTTAAGTGTTTGTTGTTGTGAATTCATTTTGGTACTCACACACATAGATACATGTGGAAATATATACATGAATACATAAATGCAAATATATGGGAATAGAATAAATACAAAAATGAAAGAAGATTATAAACAAAACACACATTATATATATATATATTTTAATGTATTTCTACATTTACGTTCACATCACATACATGTGTTTATGTATGTATGTGTTTCTGTGGCTGATGTTAAAAAAAACACAGAATGCTCACATCAAGGTTTCAGAAAAATGATGTGAAAAATAATAACAGACAGATGCTAAATCCTATTGGAAATGACAATAAAACATAAATCAAACTATAATACAGACAGTGGCGACTGGTCATTAGGGGCAGGTGGGGCACAGCCCCACCTAGTGTCAGTAGAAAGTATTAAAAAAAATTAAAATATATATAACATATATTTTAAGATCATGTTTAATCATCTGATTCGTCTCATTGCTGTTTTAGTCAGTGTTCTTCTAATTAGTGTCTACAGTGTGTGCCTATTGAGCTGTTTAGAGCCGTGTGGGACAAAACCCGATCCTGCCCCTCCCTCTCCCTGTTTAAGTCAATGGTGACTGTAAAAACTACACTGCGCATGCTCAGAATATTTTCCTATTTAATGTGTGTGGCAAAAAAATAATGACCATAGGGGCAGAGAGCTGCCATCCCCACCATACGTCATCTCACATCATTCAGAGCTGATTGGCTGTAAGTACGTGTGCCGCGAAAAGTGTGGTGTGTGAAGAGGAGACGAGAGAGCTGCAGTGACGCGTCCTAAAACCAGGTAGTAAGCTGCGCATGGCTTCCCTCGACAAAAAAGCAATGATATTTCTCCATAGGATTTTAGAAAATAGCTCCAAATAAGATCTGTGGGAAACAAACCTGTTAGATAAATGCACGTTTTGTTCAGCCGGATAATATCCACATGTCTACCATACTTTTATAATTTTTGAATCATAAATATATCGATTAGATCAGATTTATGATAGACTTTTGAAACTACAAGAACATAAGGAGGACTTTTACAAAAAAGTAATAGAGATGTTTGTCCAGAAGGATAGGCCAATGGACTTCATCTTCAAGTCAAGGTAAGACCGCAATTTTATTGAAAATGGGATCTTACTAAGAGAGAACAATTCAATATTTAAATGATAAAATTACATCTTTTGGGTATCCTTTTGTTGAACTGTCTGTTTAAAATTAATTGAAGCATCAGACAAAAAAAGATTTTGAAAATAATATTATATTTTGATTTAGGTCAAAATATAATATTTGTAAACCTGAAGAGTCAGAGCCTCACCAGCCATGAACCTCACTGCAGAAGCTTATATATAGACATCTACGTTTTTTGTGCCCCACCACTTTTGTACATATAAAAACGCCACTGAATACAGAGATACTAAGAACAGAGACCGCTGATACATTGAACAATTGAAACGATCGATCAAATAAATTGTTTTGTGTGGAATTAAATCAGTGTTAAAACATAAAAATTCCATCCATCCATCCATCTTCTCCCGCTTATCCGTGGTCGGGTCGCGGGGGTAGCAGTTCCAGCAGAGAGCCCCACACTTTCTTTTCCCTGGCGACATCAACCAGCTCTGACTGGGGGATCCCAATGCGCTCCCAGGCCAGCGAAGAGATATAATCCCTCCACCTGGTCCTAGGTCTACCCCTTGGTCTCTTCCCAGCTGGACGTGCCTGGAACACCTCCCTAGGGAGGCGCCCAGGTGGCATCCTAACTAGGTGCCCGAACCACCTCAACTGGCTCCTTTCGACGCGAAGGAGGAGCGGTTCAACTCCGAGTCCCTCCCTGATGACCGAACTTCTCACCTTATCCCTAAGGGAGACACCAGCCACCCTGCGGAGAAACCCATCTCGGCCGCTTGTACAACCTAATATGTATATTTGAGATAAATAAACCCATGTGTTCTTCAGGGCAGTACACGTTAAAATATGACACTTAATTTGGCGTCAGATGCATTCAAAAATTGTTATATCTCAGATTTCCCATTAAATAATCATGTTTATTTAGATTTCCCTCCATTTACATTATTCACATATGTTCATAGACTGTATATAGGGTAAAAATTAATAACAATTCACTCACATTTCCATTTATTTCTTTAAGATTGAAAAACAGTTGAAATTAAGGATGAAATAAAAAACATGTTTTGTGAAATTAAAACAGTGAATATAAACGCTTTAAAAAATAAACCCATTTGTTCCTTTCGGCAGTATACTTGCACATATTACATCTAGTTTGGCCTCAGATGCATTTAAAAACGGTGATATTCCTGATTTTCCATTAAATAAACCATGTTGATTGTGATTTTTCCTCCATTCACATCATTCACCTACGCCGCATCGTCGCTCTTCCCTGGGCGTGTGTTAAGCAAACGCGTGGTCTTCTCCTATTGGCCACGGCATTAATCCGTCAAGATTCCCCTTCCTCTGATTGGCCGAAAGCAGCAGCGCTTCCTCATTGAGGTTCGGAGCCGGCGGCCAATCAGATTCAGACATCTGTTCTGAGCCGAGAGGAGAGCCTCAGCCTTTTTCACATTACTGAGAGACTGCGCCGAATAACAACGCCTGCTGCTCGGTTATTTAGACTTATTTGTGATTAAATTAGTGTTTCTTATTCCTCAGGGTGCTTTAACTCTGCACAATGACCGCCCTGTCGCTGCTTTTGATGGCGGTGTCGGCCGTATCTGCACTGGCCGACTCCAATATATATATGCGAGAGCAATTTGAAGATGGGGGTAAGATCCTTTTTATTCATTATATTAGTCCAAACTACATCATTTATTCTTATGTGTTTCATTCAATATAACAATACTGTATCAGTGCATGAGTGGTGGTGGCTATATTCATATTTGGTGGTTAGATTTTTTTTTTGCATGACAGGTCATAAATCAGCATTTCTGTTTAATGTTCTGCTTCAGTTTGATATGCATTAGGTGTCCATGGGCTTCATTCATCTTTTGACCCCCTATCTCCTCCCTTCCTGTCCGTCCTCTCTCTCTCTCTCTCTCTCTCTCTCTCTCTCTCTCCATTTTACCCCCCAGCTATTATCAGTCTGACTCCCCATCCCCCCCCTCCCCCCTACACGTCCATCCCCTGGTCCTCCTCAGTCACCCTTCTTTACCCAAAGCTGTCTTTTATCACCTTTTTCCTTATAGAAAACACAGGCAGAGATTTGTCCCTGCACCACATCCACCTCTGCACCTGCTCCCATGCATCGCCAGAGGTGGATGTGGAGCCTGTGAGTGTTTCCTTGCAGCTGAACCTCATTTTATTTTATATTTTCCTCCTGCAGATGCCTGGAATAGTCGCTGGGTCGAATCCAAACACAAGTCCGACTACGGCCAGTTTGTCCTGACTGCAGGGAAGTTCTACGGAGATGCCGAGCAAGACAAAGGTAAAGGGGGGGAGAGGTTTAATCCACCCTCTGTGGATTTGTGCAAGGTGGTTAACTCCCACATTGTTTTGAAAGAAGGGTGTCGGGAGCTTTGTCTGAGCGTGAACTATTTACATATAAGTAAATAAAGGTTTTGATGAGGGCCATTACTTTAAATGTTTTACTTGCTTATTTTATGAGCCAAAGTACTGAGGCATTATATATTCTTTAATAGAAGTCATATGGTTTTATCCAAACAAGTTTTTAAATTAAGTCCAAGTGTATGCGATTTTATCTCCCAGGACAGAGATTGGAGATATATAATTACTACAGGCATTTGGGGTCAAACTTGTTAATTTGCATTATTTGTTTATTTTACGAGGTGTAGAAGTACTCAGATCTTGTACTTGAGTAAAAGTAGAAGTATCGGAGTGTAGGAATACTCTGCCACAGTAAAAAAAGTCCTGCAATCAAAATGTTACTCAAGTTAAAGTAGAAAAGTGTTATCATCAGAATATAATTAAAGTACCAAAAGTAAAAGTAGTCATTGTGCAGATTGGTCCATTTCAGAATAATATATATACAGTGATTCCCACAGCATGTTAATACTTTGGGGAGCCATTATACTGGTAAACAGCCTCTATGGGCGCGAGTCCAGACCCACTTTTGGAATCAAATGATGACGTCAGTGGGATTATCTCCTTTATCAACTCCTAAGCATCCCCGGGACAACATCACTAGCCCCGCCCCTAAAAAGGTGTGCATTTGAGCCAATCAAGGACTACTACTACTAGGTCGTCCTTAGACGAGTTTGCCAACGGGTTCGCCAATCCTCACGGTCCTCCATACACCCGGCCAGCTCTGTGGAGCTTTCCACCCCCACATCCTTCCTCAGCACCTCCACGTATGTTGGCGTGGGGCGCCCTCTTGGTCGTTGCCCGTGTGTTGGCTCCCATAGTACTAACTTGCCAGCTGGAAGTTCCTGGTGTCGATGGCAGTGACCTGCAAATTTCAGTTTCCTGGATGCCACCTTGTCACTCAGCCTGGGTAGCCCACCAGGACTAGCCCCGCTCCTACATTTTTGAGAGATTTCTGAGGAGATTTTTTTTCACGCACGCCCCCCCCACCCCACCCCGAGTCGTTCCCCCAAAGTATATTTCATTTCTGCGGGAATCACTGATATATGATGTGTTTTATAATGATTGATCATGAAAGTGTTCTCAAAGCTGGTAAAGGTGCAGCTAGTTTGAACGACTTTGTATACTGCAGGGTAGCTTGTGGATTTACTCCAGGTGGAACTAAAGTCTGATTTAACACTTGATTATATTTCACATCTTTAATCCACATCTGTAAAGTAATTTAAGGTATTAAATAAATGTAGTGGAGTATAAGTACAAAGTAGCCTAACATGGAAATACTCAAGTAAAGTACAAGTACCTCAAAATTGTACTAAAGAACAGTACTTGAGTAAATATACTTAGTTACTTCCCACCTCTGGGTATTTTTCAAGGTTCCCAGAAATTAGTCATGAGTGTAAACGTTGACATCCCTAATTATTAGTATTGTTATTACTAATATTCTTATGCTTACTATTCTTATAATTTCATTATATGTATTATTATTAAATGTATTGGTTTTCGATTATTATTAATTTAATAACGTATATCATTATAATGATTTTTATTATTATAACAAAAAAAGACATCCACAATTTTCTTATCTTCTTTCATATTTTGTATAAACTATATGGATTCAGCTGGGGGGAAAAGTGCAGACATGTTTGTGAAATTAGCTCAAGTACACACATTTTAAAACAATCTGAGCTAACGGTGTTTTATTTAAATTAAAATAACCCTTGTGTTTTCTCCGCAGGTCTGCAGACGAGTCAGGACGCTCGCTTCTACGCCTCCTCGTCCCGTTTTGATGACTTCAGCAATAAAGACGAGCCCCTGGTGATCCAGTTCAGCGTGAAGCACGAGCAGAGCATCGACTGTGGGGGGGGGCTACATCAAGCTGTTCCCCTCCAGCCTCAACCAGGAGGAGATGCACGGAGACTCCGTCTACAACCTCATGTTCGGTCAGTGAGGACAAACGCATCTCCTTAATTACTACACTGATAACAGTACAAGTAATCTGTGGATTCTCCCTTTTTTTTTCTTTTTTTTTTTGTATTTTCCATATTTGTAAAGCAGTTTCTTTCAATATGTCTGATTCTTTATTATAATTTAAGTCCAAACCACATTATAATTATATAAACATACAAATAATACATTTGTAAATAGTTAAACAATTTCTTCAGTACCAGAGGCATGATGAAGTGCATTACAAGAAGGATTTGTAAAAACTCAAATGTATTTATTTACTTACTATTACTATTTGTTTGTTTTCTTGTTCAGGTCCGGACATTTGCGGCCCCGGCACAAAGAAGGTTCACGTCATCTTCAACTACCAAGGCAAAAACCATCTGATCAACAAGGACATCAGGTGCAAGGTGAGGAATCCATATCAGGTTTACAGATATAGGGCATTTGCTTTGATGTAAACAATGCATATATTAGACAGTAAGGCACGGGGGGGGAACACAGGGATCTTAGCCTTTGCAGACCATTTACGTGTACAGAAACCGATAATACACACTACAGGAAAGGGAACACCACAGAAATCAGAATAGAGCCTCTTTAAGATTTCCTTTATTCCCTGCAGGATGATGAGTACTCCCACCTGTACACGCTGATCTTGAACCCCGACAACACGTACGAGGTGAAGATCGACAACAAGAAGGTGGAGTCTGGCAGTCTGGAGGAGGACTGGGACGTCCTGCCGCCCAAAAAAGTGAAAGACCCCGAAGCCAAGAAGCCGGAGGACTGGGATGACCAGGAGAAGGTCCCCGACCCGGAAGATCAGAAACCAGAGGTCGGTACACTTCAAACTCTGTTTTTTTTCTCTCTATCATTCAGGGGGGCATTTTTTTTAACAGTACACGTTTATATTTGGCTTGATAGACTATATTCACCTAATTTTAATGTAGGGAACGACAATATATATATATATATATATATCGGGGTCCTGAAGTAATGGGCCATTGTATAGGAAATGTTGTTTAAATTCTTGTCTTCTTTCATTGACTTTGTCAGGATTGGGACAAGGCAGAGAACATTCCCGACCCCGACGCTAAGAAGCCCGAAGACTGGGATGAAGAGATGGACGGAGAGTGGGAGCCGCCCATGGTCGCTAACCCTGAATACAAGGTAACAGAAAAATACTTGAAAGCCACTAACCGCTAAACTAAAGGCGGCTAATGTTGGGCTATAAAGGAACTACAGCACGGTCACATGACTTCACGTCACCACCGCTAAGCTAATGTTGGGCTATAAAGGAACTACAGCACGGTCACATGACTTCACATCACCACCGCTAAGCTAAAGGCGGCTAATGTTGCGCTATAAAGGAACTACAGCACGGTCACGTGACTTCACGTCACCACCGCTAAGCTAAAGGTGGCTAATGTTGGGCGTGATGACGTTTAGTCGTCAACATATTTTCTGTTGTAGAACAAAACGTTTACATTCCCCTCTCCATCTGGTGTTCACAGGGAGAGTGGAACCCCAAAGAGATCACTAACCCGGCTTACAAGGGCAAGTGGGTCCACCCTGAGGTCGACAACCCGGAGTACACCGCTGATTCTGAGATCTATAAGTACGACAGCATCGGCGTGATCGGACTCGACTTGTGGCAGGTGAGAAGAAACTGCAGCTGATCGTCTTATTATTGAGAAA
Organism: Gymnodraco acuticeps; assembly: GCF_902827175.1. Lineage (NCBI taxonomy): Eukaryota > Metazoa > Chordata > Actinopteri > Perciformes > Bathydraconidae > Gymnodraco > Gymnodraco acuticeps. The sequence continues at coordinate 287,409 of NW_022990341.1, read as the reverse complement.
TTTCATTTATTATTATTATAATTATTTGTATTATTATGAAGTTCCTAACAGTAAATGTTTTCTTGTTGACGCAGGTGAAGTCCGGCACTATCTTTGATAACTTCCTGATCACCAACGACCCAAAGCTGGCAGAGGAAGTGGGAAACGACATGTGGGGTAAAACTAAGGTCAGTGCAGAGTTTTATTTGACTGCATGTATCTCGCTCATGCATTTGTCTATTGAGTAGTTTGTCATTTTTCTATTGAAACAAAAGAAAAAGAAGGGATTAAACTAAATAAATATACTTTTATTATAGAGTGGTTATATTTTAATGACCATTCAAAAACACAGAATCATCAATTATACGTTATTTTATTTATTCATATCCTTGTCATCATGTGAATCCTCTGCAGGACGCGGAGAAGAAGATGAAGGAAACCCAAGAGGAGGAGGAGAGGAAGAAGCGCGAGGAAGACGACAATCAGAGGAAGGACGAGGCGAAGGAGGAGGAGGAAGAGGAGAAGGATGAGGAGGAGGAAGGAGACGAAGAAGAAGATGATGAGGAGGGAGATGAAGAAGAGCGGGAGGAGGAAGAAGAGGACGATGAAGACACAGACTCTAAACTCAAGGATGAGTTATAAACTCCAACGCAGGAAGTGACTCTGTCAATGAGCCGTAGAGTGGTGCAGGAATGAGTCAGCAAAACCTGGAAATGAGTCAGCATTTTAACACTTCCTGTCCCCTCGTCTGGAAGTCGATGGTTTTTTGATTTTTGGTTGTTAGCCTGAAATAAGGTCTGTGGTCAACACAAGCTGACGAGATGTTTATGTTTTGTTCTACGACATAAAATACGTCAGTTAATACCCCACTGGTGGATTTAAAAACGGCGGTTACTAACAAGTGTCTAAATGAGACGACTAAACGTCATCACGCCCAGCATTAGCCACCTTTAGCTTAGCGGTGGTGGCGTGACGTCATGTGACCGTGCTGTAGTTCCTTTATAGCCCAACATTAGCTTTTTACTTCAGAAATCATAAGTGGTGTTAAAATGTGGAGATTATTCTTCTGAACAAAACTTGTAAGTATCGTTAACGTTTGTTTGACACAGAGTTTATTTTTGCAATAATCCAAAATCACATGGAGTAATTCCATTGGCTTTTTAGTTGAGGGAATCAGGGAGATGCTGCCTTCATGGTCCCGGACAGAAATACGACATCCCTGCACCACTCTATAGGAAGGAGATGATCGACCCTCATGACTGACACCCTGGGGTGGGAGGGGTTTTTTCATTTGTTTGTTTACAAAATAAGGAAGAAGATGAAAAAAAGGGCAATTATTGTTCTGGTTCCATGTGCTACTACTACTATAATTATTATAAAATGAGGAATAGTGATTCATAATAAGAAAAAATTCATAAAGAACAGGAATTCAATCGGTTTACACCCAAACAAAAATATATAAATTGTCATTCATGGAAAAACACTAAGGTTTTTATGAAGTATAATGAAAGACTGCATTTGGGATGTGGATAATGCTATGGTTTTGTTTACCTCATTTGTCTGTCTTAATAATATGCGTTTTTATTTTGTTGCTGCCTGTCATGTAACTACCCCTTTAAAACCTGTCAATTTCAAAGGACATTAATAGATGTCAATATGCGGGTTATTTTACCTGCTTTTATTTACAATTCTGGAATAAAACAAGGAATATGATGCAAGATATTTGACAACCATGTTGAAAGTCAATCGGATGGTTAATCGGGGTAAAATGAAATCCCTTGCATAGTTTTGTACTGTATAGCTTTTGGACTTCAATGCACATACTGTAGTCTTGTGTTTAAACGGTGCTGAATCTCAGACGTACATTGAGAGCACTCCAGTAGCAGGTTAGCTTTCATTCACTTTGTTTTTTCTCATAATACGTGTACACAGAGTTTATTATTGATATCTCTGCACTGCTGTTCCCCGACACATGACCCCCGTCTGAGAGGATCCTTTTGTAAACACACATTTTGTACTAATGCTAGTAAAAGTGGAAGTGGGAAGATTTTGATGTTGCTGTGTAAAAAAGCAAAAACAAAGACAGGTGTTCTGCTCAATAAAACCAACCAGTGGAAAATATCAGAAGGCTTCGTGTATTTTCTTTTATAATTTAAAATAGCTTTTTATTTTTCCTAGTGGAAATTAACAAAGTATATTCCCTACATTTCTTTGTGTGTATACATAAAACCTGTTCTCCATGAACTTTTAGGTAGTTATTACTATTAATAATTGTAATACATATGTAATAGTGTAAGAATTATTGTTATGATTATAATTACCATTCTTAATATTGTTTAATTATTTTCCATCCATATTTTAACCCATAAGGACCCACCGGGTGTCACATTAACTTTAAATGTCCTGGAAAGTTCCTTATACAGCTTTAGACTTTATTTTATCTCATGAATGCCCTAGGTCAGTGGTTCCCAAACTTTTTGTGCCCAAGGCACACCAAAGGACAAGTAAAAATCTCAAGGCACACCTATTGTGCAAAATAGCCCTTATAACACGTGTTATCACTCATATCATGTAAAATATCTGTAAATGTGCATAATTATTTACTAATGCCAAATAAAATGTGACAAAGACAACTATATTACTCATAAAATATTTATTAACGAAATATTTCAGAAATTAATTTGAAACTTTATCAAATTAGGCTTCATCAAAGCAGCAACACACTCATTTAAACCAGACAGGTCACACAATTAAAAATGAGGCAAAGGAAACTCAGCAGAAATTCAGCACAGAGAACTGTCAATGCAAGGAAGCTGCATTGTCCATGGTCCTGAACTACAAATTATAAATGTAACATTTCAGCAATCAGCATTAAAACATGTGCTATTATAAATATTTTGCCGACTTACAAATTAGTGAGATACATGTGCCTGTCAGGGCATGCACCATTTTGTAATCCTTGGTGGCACTGAGGAGAGGGCCACTCGCAAGTCCTGTTCAACAGAGAGCCGTGACCTCCTGTTGTTCTTCATGTAAACCAGAGTAGAGAACGCCAACTCCAGAGATGGGGTCGTTACTAAAAAAATGTACTATATTACACTACTTCGTTACTATCTACATAAAGTAACTCGTTACTTTACTCGCCGAGCACGTACGAACTGCGCATGCGTGAGTGGCAATAACTTTCCTTACCAGCAGGCGGCGGTAGTGTGTATTTGTCATTCAAAACAGGCAACAACCGGAAGACAGAGAAGAAGAACAGACTACTGATATAAACAAACAACAAATAGCGTGTGCGGTAGCTTCACCTTAGCATGTGTTCTTTGCAGGTGTTTGTTGAGGTGTGACCACGTGGTGTTTACAGCAGTGGATAACAGCTTCTGGCCTGGACACAGTTTGCACCTCACCGTCACATTCCTGTCTATTCTTCGGACGAACTCAAAATAATGGGCATACCTCCACCCCTCGAAAGTTATCGCTGACTCAGCCATGTTTATGCAGCACTGCACGTGGAGATGTGGACGCGCAAGTCGTGCAGATTACGTACATATAAACCAGGGCTGCCAAGTTTCAGTAAAAAGTAGGAGTGAGACTTTCGGGGGAAGATGCGTTTAGATTTTTTTTGTTGCCTTTTTTAACGTCGATTTAGAGGAATATCTCAATTTAAATGAACATTAAGACTGTTGTGATGTCTTCACCCCCATGCCAGCTGCTCTCTAGTGTTAATAATTGACCAGCACAAGTAGAAATGAAAACAATTGTAACAAATAAAAGTTTGACAAATAAAATACATTTATTTATAAAATGTCAATATAAAGAAAACATAGCAGCCTTTCAAGAAACAATAGCAGCCTTTTAAGAACCAATAGCAGCCTTTTTCTTTAGTGCATTTTTTTTTTTAAGAGTAACAATTAGAACCAGAATAATATATATATATATATATATTATAAATAAATAAAGTGCATGTCTTTGTTTGTGTGTTTTGGTTTACATGACATGTCTCATGTAGGTGTTTGTGGCAGATGTTGATGCCTTGATGACAGAGGGAGGGGGCTCCCATTTGAAACACTGTGGCTCAAGGTTTGCCATCTTCACAGTCATGATGGATGATAGAGTTCCATCAAGAGCCAAACAGTTTTTCGGGTTTTGTTCAGTCCCACCACAGAGAACACTCATTCAGCATCAGCATTTGAATGTGGAAGTACCAACACCAACTTGGCAATACGGGAGAGCCTCCCAAATCTGCTCATACCGGTCACCTTTGAAAAATGTAGGAAGCCTAATTACTCTCAAGTATTTTTGTATAGAATTAAGTTGATTACGTCAATGGGTATTTCAAAGGGTGCAGAATAATTCTTACCTTATTCTTCATTGATGCCAAGTTCCCCCAAAAGCTCTCAATGTTGAACGTGGCTGGGTCTTCGGGCATGGCAATGTCCATGGACTGGTAGTCCAAAAACTCCTCACTCAGTTTGTCACGCTCGTCAGGTCCGTTGTATGGGAGAAGTTCAGGAAACCTAAAAAGAACACAATGTGCACTGATCTGGTCAAGTAATGTAGCTGAAACGGGTTGTTTTTCAGATGTGGTCATTAAACTTTACAATCTATTAAGAAAATGTTAAGAAAATGTGACAAGAGCCAAGAGTCTTTAACCTGCTCTACTTATTAAGTATATTGAGATAACTTGTGTTGTGATTTGGCACTATAGATAAATGTACTTGACTTGATACCCCAACTAACCTGTCGACAAAGTACAAGGCGTCTTCCACTCCACACTCTACCCTCTGCTGGACATCCAGAAACATGGCATGTTTTATCAGGGGCTCTCTCATGGGGAGTTTCTTCATGGCATACTCCACAGCCCTCACCAGAAACGCCACTGCTGCCTGCTGGAACCTCTGCACTTGCTGCGGTGTAATGTCTCCTGCATCAAGGAGCCTGTCGAGTGTAGCTCGAGTAGTGAAGCCGATCACCAGCTTTTCTCCTACGAGAGACACAATAAATCAACAACATCACAGAGGTCATTAAGGTGCTGTATGCGATTCTGGAGAAAGATTGATGCAATATGTTCTCATTCCCAACACCAACATGTCAGTATGAGAGACTGGGAATAAGACCGGTGTTGAGTCCCTTTAGCAATCATCAACAACCACAATAGCTAACTTGAAAGCACCCCTTTAAAGAGCCTGTGACACGAGTTTCCCCCATCAACCAAACCCATCAATTTGAGTAAATATTGTCCCCTTGAAAACCGTTACTGAACTGATTTTGGATATTTGTACTTTGATAACTATTAATCTGCCCTTCAATGTTGACCATTTTCTGGATCTTCTCGGGGATTCTTCAAGTCCCGCCAAATTATGTGTGACGTCATTGCGGGCACAGCGCTCCAGCTGCACCGTTCAGGATCCCAGCATCTGCATGTAAACGCACGATGGCGCACACTGCAGCAAGCTCAGACAGCGATGACAGTTTAATGTTGAACGTGTCTGAGAGCTCATGAGGCTGAAGGATCGGTTTATTGTATCTGTTAGAAGTTTAGGAATTAGGTGCGTCAATATGGGCGATCATACGGTCATGTAGCCAGTGGTGGAATGGGACTAAAAATCATCCCGGGACTCTCGACCGGCCCACTTCGGTACCGCGAGTAAGTTGTCAACGGGGGGAGTGGGGGATGTCAGGGGCGGCGGGTGCTGTAGATAGTAAATGTAAATATGTAAATATCTGTGTCACTGCATCCTGGTAAAATACAAATATAATGCAATGTCTGTGTCTTTGACATTAGCGCTGCTAGCCACCTGTGCCCTGCACTACGAAGCCAGTTCAACAGACCCTGGATATGTTTGAGTAACAAACAAACTAACAACAACAAACTAACAAACGAGATCTCGCTAAGCGGTCCTACGACGCTGGTTATCAACTCGGTAAATCAAGCCAGGGTTTCTCTCTCCAGTTCACGTCTAAGACACGAGTGGATCTGACTTTAATTACATTTGACTCGAGTGTTTCGTCAACATAATGTGTTGCTTAAAATAATACTTCTGCTGCATACAGTATGTGACACTGTAGTGTTGCACGGCCAGATACGGCAGATAAGGAAATATATGATATATTATGATATTATATGATCGATGATCTGATTGATGATGTAATATGAATGATAAGTGCGACACGTCGGCGTCTTCTCTGCATACGGCAGTTTAAACTGTATTTCCTTTATCCTGTAATATGACTTGAGGGATTTAAACTCCGCATACTGAGTTGATCTCTTTTCTATAGACTTTTTGCAGGTCTCCCTTGAAAAAGAGATCATTGATCTCAATGGGATTTTACCTGGATAAATAAAGGTTTTGAATTGAATTGAATTGAGACGCCGGAGGCGTAAACAAAGTTATTTAGCCTTCCCAAACCTGAGCCTCACGCGCCGCCTATGGGGGATGTGCTAGTGATTTATCCGACCGGCCCACTTCGGTACCGGCCCATCGGGATTCGTCCCGATCGCCAGTCCGCCACTGCACCCAGCCCACGTAAGCTGTCAACGGGGGGAGCCTCGCTGCGGGGAAACGGTGGACCTATTGTCCCGATCGGAGTGGGAATAATAATAATAATAATCCGTGCATTTTATCCATTAATTTCCCCAACATTGCGGTGAAAAAAACACACGTTTAATCCATGTTGGTGTACAACTACAAAAAGCATCGGTTTGTTTTCTCATCAGGAAATGCAGAAACAAACGATTTTTAATCATCATTCTCACGATCATTTAATCTATCATATGTTCGCCGAATTGACATGAAAGCACTAATAAATGTAGTTTCATCCACTTGAGTTTACAACTACAAAAATAATCGATTTGTTTTTATATCACATCCTACGGGAGGAAATTCAGCAGCTCTCACTACCGATTTTGAATCCTAATGTAATCATCATCTTCACCACGATCATTTATGTTTATGTTCGCCGAATTGACATGAAAGCACTGACAAATATGAATATACTGTAGTCAACTTCATTAAAACGTTATTAACGTGCCTAAACTCAGTAATTCACCATTTCTACGCATGACAACACACTTTGTCCGTGTTTGGCTCTCTCGCCGCACAGTGAAGCGTTCCCGCATTGACGTCACTTCCGGCTTCCCCCAAAACTTCAAAATGAGTCGAAGGAATTTCCCCGCGATGTTCGAAATTATTGATATTTAACGGAATCGCTTTTTATTTTTTAAACTGACGGTTCGAGATTACTAGTAGCCCAATATTTCATTGCACAACAGTTGTTGGGATGCTGTCACAGGCTCTTTAAGTATCTTCATCACATCAGTGATTGATTGATTGAATACTTTATTAGACAGAAATGCAAACAGCACAAGGTACAGTCACACATTTGGGCTAAAAGGATAACATAAAAAAGTCCTGTGGACTTGTTTCCATTGTGGTCCTATGTGTGTGATGAGATGAGATTATCAAACTCATAACTTGTCTGCACAAGCAGCCCTCTAACAAACACAAACAGTATGATGTGAGTGAGATCAGTGAGTGGATAGTGTATGTGCATCTGCTGATGTGAAACTTGGAGGATTACCTGGCAGTTGGTTTGATGGGTCCTTATAGAGGATGTCATGCAATTCCCGGTGCTGCAGTGCTGCTGGCTTCAGAAACTTCGAGAGCAACTTGCGGATGAAACTCCGTATCTACAAATTTGTATTTCAGAAAATATTTTCAAAATTACATTTAACCTAGAAGTAGAGTGCTAATGAAAAAGGGAACACACATAGTACATTATTACTAGCATACTGTATTGGTGCTTCCTTTAAACCAGTATCCCACATCCACAGTCAGATCCTCTGGATCAAAATATAGCTACATCGCTGTTTGATTGATTGAATATTTTATTAGACAGAAATGCAAACAGCACAGGTACAGTACTGTAAATTCCCTTAGCTCATAGTAAGTATCCATTAGCTCACACACGCAAATACGTGATGATTTAACTAACACTGCTATTAGTCACGGTTGTTGTTAAACCCACCGCAGCAACCTGCCACACTGCTCACCAGCAGCCTGTGTAACGTTAAGTCTCACATAGTCAGACCCACCGTTGACTTCATCAAAATAAAAATATTTGTAAAAAGAATGTGGTTACCTACCGTTTGACCTCCCGCTTCAGATGAAAATGTCAGTCACGGCATTATTGAGGCGCTGACACAGACGTTTCACGTTTACTTTTCGATATCTCCGCCATAGAGTTAGGTTGTTCTTCATAGGATAGAGACGCAATGACCCGCCCTAAGCTGCCTCTGATTGGTTTGTATACGTAGTGTCTTTCGTTGGGTTGGTTAGATTTAGCCTCGAGGGCTGATGATTGGTTATCACATATCTCGGTCAGCCAATCGGGGGCAGAATATGGCGGACTCACCCTGTCCCTGATTCGAACTACGGCAAGCCTCGAGCAACAAGTTATGGAAATATATCATTAAATACAAAAATAATTATAAAGTAGTGAGAGGGGGGAAAAAGCGTGTGAAATGGCAAGTGTGGCGTGAGGCGTGTGAAGAGGTTAAATTGCGTGACTCTCACTCTCAAAGGGTGAGACTTGGCAGCTCTGATTATAAACCTACAAAGTACTGATATAGTAAATGAAAAAATTATAATTTTTGTGTAGTTGTATATTGCAATAATAACGTATGGTTGTCACAAAATCCCACGGCACACCCGGACTTGCCTCACGGCACACCGTTTGGGAACCACTGCCCTAGGTGACACCAGCGGCAGACTGGGACTAAAAATCAGCCCGGGAAACTTGACCGGCCCAACTCGGTACCGCTAGTCAATTGTCAACGAGGGGGGTGCTAGTGAATTGTCCGACCGGCCCACTTCGGTACTGGTATTCCCAATGGCCAGTCCGCCCCTGGGTGACACACACTGAACAGTCTGGTGGGTCATGGTCCAGGTCATGTGATTTTGTGTTCCCATGACAACATGTCCAAGATGTCCATGTGCCAGGCTAACATGTGACATAACAAGCTACATTTGAAAAGCTTTTTTTGTTGTTGCTAAAGGTAAAATTCAAGCCATTTAAGAATTAAAATGCTTACATAACATGTCCTTTATTACATTTAACCTGTTGTGGAAACATTTCTTGATCAAATTGATATGAAACAAATGAGACAAACATCGCTGTGACACTGGTGTCACATCGGGACGTTAACCCTAAACTTTCACAGTAAATCCAAAGTGACATATATACACAATTAGAAATATGATTATGATCTGCTCAGTTAATTTTGCTGATTCAATTATATTGAGTTGATATGTTCTTATTCTTAAATTCAAAGAAAGAGAAAACTAAAAATCGTCCGGGGGGGGGGGGTTCTTGTCAGAAATGTGTTCTAGGTGGTCTATTTAGTCTAAATTATGTTCCCCTTAATTTCCCCAAAAGTAGAAATGGGTCCGGGTTCTTATTTTATTAATATTCATACTATATATCATTGTTAGGCTGTGGCTCAGTGGTATAGTGCGCTGAACTTCGAATCAGGGGGTACCAAGTTCCAGTCCCACTGCAGTCAGCATGTCGTTGTGTCCCTGGGCAAGACACTTCACCCTAAATTGTTCCTGTGGGGATTGTCCACAGTACTGAATGTATGTAAGTCGCTTTGGATAAAAGCGCCTAACAAGTGACATGACATGTAATTTAATGTTAATAATATTCAATATAATGAACAGCTGTTTCTCATCTCTATTTGTTTTATAAACTTGGGATAAAGAGAGTTCTTGGTTCATCTTGAGCAGAATGATCTCAAATCTAAAGAGGCATCTTCAGGTTTTTCAGTTAAACTCTGCTCTCTTTAACATGAGGTGCTGCCGGGATTTCAACCCAGGACCTCCTGTTTACTAGACAGGCACTTTGACCCACTAAGCCACAGCACCTGTTTAATATAATGTTTTGAAATGTATTTATTTCAGGATTCAACCTGTATATTAAATGTTTTGTGTATTGGTTTTGGTTGGATTCTTTTGTATTCTTACGTCATTTGCTGTCCTCGATACAGGTTGGACCCTGATTAACATTTGAAGAGGAACAGACATTATCTCCCTTTTTAAGCTAAAACTGAGTTTTAAAACAGCAGGTCTCCCTTGTAAAAGAGATTGTTGATCTCAATGGGATTTTTTACCTGGATAAATAAAACCTGCGGAGGCTGTGGCGAAGTGCCATAGTTTTAAGTAGAACGTTCATTATTTTTTATTTTAATGTTATATTATTGCTGTCAACTAATGTTATACAGTTATGTGCCATTTGTTGACCGTAAATATTTAATTAAAGTCAACCTTTTCGTTTTTTTAGGATAGGGTTAGGGTGTTTCCAGTTTTCACACTTTACATGCAGCCATAGTATTAAGTTGAACCTATTATTTTTTATTTAAATGTTATATTATTGTCTGTCAACTAAACTAATACAGTTATGTGAAATGTGTTAACTAATACTCATCAAAGTAATACCAATAAATATTGTAATTGAATGTTCTGCTTATGTCTCTGAGAGCTGTGAATATGCAACACAGTCTGTTTCAACCAAGTCAAAGTGTTTGTAGGAAATACGAATAAAAAGTGTGTCTGTGGGTTTTGGTTGGATTATTTTGTATTCTTACGTCATTTGCTGTCCTCAATACAGGTTGGACCCTGATTACAATTTGAAGAGGAACAGACATTATCTCCCTCTTTAAGCTAAAACTGAGTTTTAAAACAATATCTTACAAATAGACACTGGGTTTTGAAACAATAATCACCTATTAACTACTAGACACTAGCTCTTTGACAGTCTGTGGAAACATAAATGATGGTTTAAAGACATTTGTGTCCATAAGGGTCTGAGTGTTTATATATTGGATACACAGTTTGTTATGGACTTCATGTAGGATCTGAGGAGGACATTTCAAAAATAAAATAAGGACTAACAACATCATCAAGATGTCTGCAACATGCATGAACACAGCCAACGTTATCCAAACCTATACATAATACAAACACCAAAGTGTCTCTGTTGAGCCAAAGTCTTAAATGATGCTTTTATATTGTGTCTTAACGATGCAAGAGATAATATTTCATCTTATTTTAATATTTCTAAGAGCTCTGCTGCCATCTTGTGGTCTGCAGGTAACAGATCACTTTAAAGAACATGGTCTCTTTAAAGCATATTATAAATACATTTTGAGTCTTTTAGACAATAATGCCACAAGTAAACACTATTCTTTAACTTTAATTGTTACACTTTTTTGGCTGAAAATTCTGCATGTTTGAGGACATTTTGACAACAGAGAACATTTAATGCAAAGTTTAACTTTAAATATAATATTATGAGGTATGTTGGTCATTAGCCTTACTTTTTGTGTGTTTCAAAACTTGATCAGGTAACTTCAAGACCTACAAAGCAGCTAAAAATACCTCTTTATTACTCTTATTACATTATTTATTGAAGTATTTAAAATGCTTTTGTTTTTGTTTTATCTCAATATCTGCCTGAACTTAAAAAGCTGGAGGAAAACAGAGGTCATATCACGCAACTCATTCCCTCACCTTTGTCTTTATTTCAGTCTTTTTAAACAGTTGTTGAATTAATTTGAACCTTTGAAAATAACAAAAAACAAAATAAACACTTTAGCGCCAACACTTTACATTTCCATGCTTACTTAAATTCTTATCGCTTCGAAATAGTTAACGATTTGGTCAATTGGGTGCACCAGAAGCCTTTAATGCCTCACAAAAACAATATAGAATATAAAATGAAAATACTCAAAATAATAAATAATTATCCATCTATCTATTGATGTAATTGTTATATTTAATTATTATCTGTTATATTGAAATGTGTCTTCACAAACAAAGATCCATTTTTATAAAAATAAGATTCTTGGATTTCTGAAAAAATAACATGGTTCTGCCGTTGCCTAGCAACCAACAGGCAGGCCTCGTTTGGGGGCGGAGCCTAGCGAACGTTCTTTGGTTCTTTGGCTCTGATCCCTGACGTCACTTCTGTAATGGCTTTGAGGTGTAAATGACGTCACAACAGAGTTTGCAAATAGACCCTGGTTCCTCTGCAGTTCACTTCTTCTCAATTTACTGAGAGAGCCAGACGTATTTCTACCCAGCAGACAATTTTACAGACAGCATCCACAGATAATCCAGCATTACAGCATTAATTAATAACATTATTAATTTGTTAGTTATTAGCATTATTAATTAAGCAGCAGACCATTTTACAGACAGAATCCAGAGATAATCCACATCATTAATTAATAACATTATTAATTTTGAGTTATTAACACATTTTAAATAATTACCATGTCTAGAGCAGGAAGTTCTCTGTCAGCGAAGATGTCAGACATCGCAGTGGACGACATTCGTCCATTGTTTGTTAACTTTTGCAAACGGATGAGTGTGGAGCAGTGGGATTTGCTGGATCAAGGATCATCGGACGATGCCGTAAAAATGATTGTGGCAGAGCTGATTTTGAAGTGTGTCAATTTGGTGACAGAAGCCTTCCTAGCTATTTTTAATGTCACAAAAACGGGCGTTTCTGAGGAGAATGTTCGGTCCTGTGTGGGCAACATACTCCCTCAGACTTTTGCTGAAGTCCTGGATGTGAAAGTCCCTGACGACTGCGAGAGCGCAAAAAGCTTGACTGAAATGATTGTCCAGGAGGTTATGGAAAGCGCCAACTCTGTACTCAATGCCAGTGCGGATAATTCGGAGAAAGTATACATGCGTGTCACTCCCCCCAACAGACTTGGTGTTATGGTCCGTCATGCTTGCGACATGTTGAAAGCCTTCCTGGCTAAGATGAAAGGCGTTTTCCGATTGCCAGAAAGAACAGAAAGCCAGGAGGCCTTGATTGAGGTGAGCGATAACGGTTTAGAGGAGGAAGTTACCAGCAACAAGAGCTGGCAGTCTGAGACCTCAGCCAAAGGCTCAATCCAAGCCTCAGTGGATCGATCTGTTCAGTCCAGAGCTTCAGTTACTGGATCTGTTCGGTCCAGAGCTTCAGTTACTGGATCTGTTCAGTCCAGAGCTTCAGTTACTGTTCAGTCCAGAGCTTCAGTTACTGGATCTGTTCAGTCCAGAGCTTCAGTTAGACCTGTTCAGTCCAGAGCTTCAGTTAGATCTGTTCAGTCCAGAGATTCAGTTAGATCTGTTCAGTCCAGAGCTTCAGTTATTGAATCTGTTCAGTCCAAAGCTTTAAGCAGCAGGTCTGTTCTGTCCATGAACTTAGGCCTCTCAACAGGGTCAGAAGGAAGCTTTGCGATTGAAACCGAAGCTGTCCAGAATATCATTATAAAAGAGTTCTGTGGAATAGAAGAACCTCTTCTAGATAATATGAAAGACACGGAGATTGAGGTTCTTAAATCTGACACCTCCGAGTGGATCAATAATATTTCAGAAGAAATAGTAAGGTCCATCATTGAAGAGACTAATAGCCTGGAGGTTAGAGATTCTGAAAGAGACATTTTCAAGCCCGAAGATATGCCCGAACTGTGCTTGATAGGAGTCTGCACAAAGATCAAACACTTTTTTGCCAAACAGTTTGCCAAACTGTCAATTTATCGGATGGCGGCAGACATGAAGGAACAATTCTGCCCTGAATCCCACGTTGAGACAGTGGAGTCGATGACGTCCTTCGCTAAGGAGGTAGAGGAGCTGCTGAGGAACGAGTCTGAGGAACAAAAAGACAATGAGGTCGAGGTGTATTTAGGACTACAAAACCTTTTAGAGGGAAAAAGCCTGATGTTCAATGAAATGCTAAGTGATCTCCTCTTCAATAACACCACAAAGGGGATGATAGAACCAGCGATTATCCCAGGGGTAAGACGAATATTCGTTGCTCCTCCGCGTGAAGCCATGCAGCAAGAAATTAGAGCTAAACTGTTACACTTCTTTGGACTGTTCGGGTGGTGGATGACCCACCAGGCTGGCAGCCTCAGCGACAGAGTGGAGATTGCGTTGAATGCACCTGACTTACTGACACCAGCAGACACTGTGTATGTTGGTGCCAGTCACTCTGCATACTCAAGTGCAGAATTGGGGAAGGAGACATCTCCAGAGAAAAAGATAATCAAAATGTCGGTCCAGGTACTTGTGATGAAGCTGGTTTCACGGATGTATAACAAAACAAAGGAGAACAGCTCACTTGGAAATCCAAAGGCCGTCGCAGAGAACCTCTTTGAGAGAGTATGGGCCAAAGTGGAGGGAGAAGATTTCAAAATCACCCCAGCAACCTTCAAGAATATAGACATGGTCGTTTACAAAGAACTATGCAAGCAGTGGGACGGAGCGGAGAGGGTGCTGGTTAGAGTGAATGAAGGAGACCAATTAGCGGATGATGTAGTGGCCTCCATCTTCAAATACCACCTGACGAACCAACCAAAGAAGAGAGGCGTCGTCGGCGGGTTCTTCCATGGTGTAGGCCGAGCGATCATGAAGCCTTTCAGACGCTCTCCTGCAGCTGCTTGGACTATTTAGGGGAATTATTTATTATTTAGGGTACAGGGTTTTTTTTCTGGGTGTTTCCATTTTTAAAAATTGAAATGTAAAATTATTGTTGTCAACTAAACTAATACAGTTATGTGAAATGTGTTAACTAATATATTTCATTAAAGTCGAGGTTTAGTTTTGTCAGTAGACAGGGTTTTCTCCGGGTGATTCCGGTTTTTCCCACATTACTCAAAGTAAAAAAAAAAATATTGTAATTTAATGTTCTGCTTATGCTCTGTGATTTGCCGTCAGAGCTGTTTTGTTATATTGTCTGTCAACTAAATTAATACAGTTATGTGAAATGTGTTAACTAATACGCATCAAAGTAATACCAATAAATATTGTAATTGAATGTTCTGCTTATGTCTCTGTGATTTGCCGTCAGAGCTGTGAATATGCAACACAGTCTGTTTCAACCAAGTCAAAGTGTTTGTAGGAAATACAAACAAAAAGTGTGTCCTGTGAGAAAGTCACTTATTGAGTCACTTTTAAACATTTAATAATAACAAGAGCTGATTGTTGTCAGAGCTGAAGTTCTGCTCACTCACATTTAAATTAAGGTCAAATACAAAGAGGTACATGAATATTTAATATAGGATAAATGTGAGGTTTTGAAAAAGATAAATATTCTACAGAATAAGGAGTGGAATTTGTATTGTAGGGGAAGATCGACAGCAACAAGGCTTTCAGCATTTTCCTCCAAAAAAAGTGGAAATCTAAAAAGAACCAGTGAGCTCAGAAATCTTCCTTCTTATTGAAAACAATGAGAGAAACACACCCCAGTTCTGATGTGCTGTCAGAGCCAATCAGCACCTCCTGATCTGCAGATCAATGCATTCATCAATAATGTTTATATAACCTCTGTTTGTCCATTTTTAACCCCAAATGAGCATTTTGTTCTATGAGGCTCACCATATCAATGCACATGAGTTATTATATTGTATTACATTGCTCAGGGTTATTAAAAGGGGAAAACCTGTTTGAAATATTATGTTTAAAGTTGTATCTGCTAAAGGCAATGATAGAAGGAAAATAAGGTGCATGAAATGGAGTAAATATTACATCCTGTCCCAAAAATGTTTTGGGGACAGGTGGTACAGTTTATGTGTGTGTGTGTGTGTGTGTTCAGCGTGGGCTCATCCCTTAGGACATCAGATCAAACACTAACACAACCCTTATCATCACACACTAATATTGACCTGACACACACACACACACACACACACACACACACACACACACACACACACACACACTCTGTCCTCTCTGACATTGATGACTGGAATTTAGTTGTCTATCCATTTTCCGTTTCATCCCTACTCTGCGTCTGATTGGTCGATACACTTCAGAGCTGCACTGCGTCTGATTGGCCGTAGTCTGGCTCTGGGGCAGCCAATGAGCTCGCTCCATGGTGATGGTGCTGCATCTGATAAGAGGTCTGACTGCCGGGAAGAGCAGGAAGGGGCCGAGCATCACCACCTCCTTCCCCTCTGCTCACTGTTTCCGGGAAGTGTGTGTGTGTGTGTGTGTGTGTGTGTGTGTGTGTGTGTGTGTGTGTGTGTGTGTGTGTGCAGTAACTGTTCCTGCAGCATCATGACTCAGTGTGTTATGCTCTTACTCAGAAGACCTTTAACTCTCTGTTGTATTTGACTGTATAAGATGACAGGTACAAATATAATATCAATTTAAACACATAAATAAAAAAACAAACAAAAAAATACACAAGTTTTCCGAGAGATTATTTCAAGTACTTTCTTCAATGCTTGCATAAAATGTTTGCTTTAACAGCTGTTTTCATGCTCCTGTTGTTATGTACATTTCTAAATGTGTGCATGAAAAACCCTGAGTTGAAACGCTGAAAATGTGCAAAAAATACATTATTGATATTTTGATTTTGCACATGGTAAAAGAGTACAAACTGTTGTGTATCAATGAAAGAAACCTGCAGCAAAATACAAAGTAAATTGATTTAGTGGATACATTATGACGTAGGTGTATATTAAACAAAAACCTGAGGGGAAATGCAGAAAATATTCAAAGAATCTTGAATAGTAAAACATTGTTGTAAAAATGTTGTGTATGACAGCAACATGCAAGAAAATGCAATGTACATTAATAAATAAATAAATAAATACATTCATGAGGATAAATATTCTCTTTCTTCAAAGCCTGATAAAAAAATTAATATTTTTTTGACAGGTAACTAGTAAAGTAACAGAAGACATTCTTAAAGTAATCCTCAAAACCCTGTGCATTACAAAACAGTTTAATACATGTACAAATTCAACCGTATGTTACTCCGAATGCACCAGATATGTCATAGTCTTACCTGAGACAGACAATCTGTCATCTCTGATGCAGCATTTGGATACAAACTTTTACATAAAATAATGTATACAATTATATATCCTAAGTGACCAGCAGGTGGAGCTGTGACTCCACAGATCAGCTGTTTACCTGTGAGGGTTTATTATGAAGAAACCAGACAGCAACATGAGACACACACACACACACACACACACACACACACACACACACACACACACACACACACACACACACACACACACACACACACACACACACACACACACACCACACACACACACACACACACACACACACACACACACACACACACACACACACACACACACACACACACACACACACACACACACACACACACACACACACACAAGACATTTACAGTTTTTAAGCATAATTTCTGCCTTAATACAAATAAATGGGTTCCCATACAGTACAGGTGAAATATCCATATTCAAACGTATCACCAAAAAGAAGAAAACTACTACTATTTAAACCTAAATAACTAATTTAAGTAAATATGTTATTTCATTTAAAATAAAACGAATGTACGTTTAGAAAATATAAACATTATAGAAATACTATTGATAGCAAATAATTATTAGTTGCTTTAAAAATTAAATAAGATGAGAACAAATTAATTATAATAATAATAATAATAATAATGCTTTTTTGGATTAGGTTGCATGAATTGTAGGTCAACAATATAATTTTCATTTTTTTATTTTGTATTTATTAACTTGACCTTAACACTTAAATGTGTAAATGCACACTGTATTGGAGGTGGTGTTTGTAGATGAATACCAGCTTGTTGTTGTGTAGTTGTTATCTGTGTTCTCATGTCTTTATCTGTATACTCTGTTGTGCACAGCCATACAAGTGTGCTTTGTTTTTCAGTGATTTTTCTGTGAACTCACTGTCAGTGTATCTGTGCAGACTGGCAGCTGAGTGTGTGAGTGTGTGCTGAGTCATGTTGTTGACCTCCTCCTCTCCTCTCGTCTTACTGGAATCAGTCTGTTATTATGAACTTGTCTATCTGCGGGGCTTTTTTTATCACATTTTGTGCTTTCATACAAGCTTTTTTGCACTTTGTCATGTCTTCTGTTTTTTTTTTTTTGTGCATTACTTCGTCTCAGCACGTTCTGATCCTACTGTTCTGCACAATCTGCATTTAATCTGCAGTTTGGTAGATCATTATTTTACCATCTGTGCTTTCTGCACTGTTAGCAGCTGAGAGGACGGTGTGCTGTTCATCTGTCCAACACTTTGTTCCAGTGACATATCTCAACAACTGCAGACATTCATGAAATCTGTGCCAATGAGTGCCCTTTTCTACAGAGCCTAATATTACAGAGCTGTGCAGTGATGATGTATTTTAAATTTAGCATCTCCGTCCCTGGTTCCCTCCACAAAAAGCCAATGGGATTTCTCCATGTGATTTGGGATTATTGCAGAAAATAATCTCTGTGTCCAACAAACGTTTATGATACTTACTTCTTTTGTTCAGCAGGATAATCTCCACATATTAACATCACTTTATGATTTCTGAAGTAAAAAGGTAACGTTAGACTATGAAGGAACTACAGCACGGTCACATGACTTCACAATACCATAAGCTAAAGGCGGCTAATGTTGAGCTATGAAGGAACTACAGCACGGTCACATGACTTCACAACACCACCACTAAACTAAAGGCAGCTAATGTTGAGCTATGAAGGAACTACAGCACGGTCACATGACTTCACAATACCACCGCTAAGCTAAAGGTGGCTAATGTTGAGCTATGAAGGAACTACAGCACGGTCACATGACTTCACAACACCACCACTAAGCTAAAGGCGGCTAATGTTGAGCTATGAAGGAACTACAGCACGGTCACATGACTTCACAACACCACCACTAAACTAAAGGCAGCTAATGTTGAGCTATGAAGGAACTACAGCACGGTCACATGACTTCACAATACCACCGCTAAGCTAAAGGCGGCTAATGTTGAGCTATGAAGGAACTACAGCACGGTCACATGACTTCACAATACCACCGCTAAGCTAAAGGCGGCTAATGTTGAGCTATGAAGGAACTACAGCACGGTCACATGACTTCACAACACCACCACTAAGCTAAAGGCGGCTAATGTTGAGCTATGAAGGAACTACAGCACGGTCACATGACTTCACAACACCACCGCTAAGCTAAAGGCGGCTAATGTTGAGCTATGAAGGAACTACAGCACGGTCACATGACTTCACAATACCACCGCTAAGCTAAAGGCGGCTAATGTTGAGCTATGAAGGAACTACAGCACGGTCACATGACTTCACAACACCACCACTAAGCTAAAGGCGGCTAATGTTAAGCTATGAAGGAACTACAGCACGGTCACATGACTTCACAACACCACCGTTAAACTAAAGGCGGCTAATGTTGAGCTATGAAGGAACTACAGCACGGTCACATGACTTCACAACACCACCACTAAGCTAAAGGCGGCTAATGTTAAGCTATGAAGGAACTACAGCACGGTCACATGACTTCACAACACCACCGCTAAGCTAAAGGCGGCTAATGTTGAGCTATGAAGGAACTACAGCACGGTCACATGACTTCACAACACCACCGCTAAGCTAAAGGCGGCTAATGTTGAGCTATGAAGGAACTACAGCACGGTCACATGACTTCACAACACCACCACTAAGCTAAAGGCGGCTAATATTGGGCTATAAGGAACTACAGCACGGTCACATCACTTCACAACACCACCACTAAGCTAAAGGCGGCTAATATTGGGCTATAAGGAACTACAGCACGGTCACATGACTTCACAACACCACCACTAAGCTAAAGGCGGCTAATGTTGGGCTATAAGGAACTAGAGCACGGTGACATGACTTCACGTCAACACCGCTAAGCTAAAGGCGGCTAATATTGGGTGGGATGACGTTAGTTGTCTCTTCTTGTTAGTAACCTCAGTTTTCTATACCCCACCAGAGGGGTATTTACTGAGGTATTTTATGTCGTACAATAACAATCTCTGCAGCTTGTGTAAACCACAGACCTTAATTCAGGATAACTACCAAAAACACATTTAGAAAACCATTGATTTTGAGATGAGGGAACAGGAAGTGCTAAAAAAGCTGACTAATTTCTTAGTTTTAGGACTTATGCACCGCACCACTCAATAATTGTGTCAAGTTGAAAAATACCAAAGATAGGCTACCCCTCAACCATAGCAAAAAGTTAAGAGTACTAAGAATCGACTTGAATTCTTCTCCCCAGAGGATGAACCTTAATGACTCCTGCTGTGTGTTTTGACCCTCCACATGTTGTTATTGTTGCACCATCTTTCTTTTCCCGGCCTCTTGATTGTGTGATTTCCCGCCCGTGATCATCAGACTCTGCTCTGATCAGAGTCCAGGTTTTTTTTCTTTGTGCAGACTCACCAACAGGTAAACACTGCTGCCGCTGCAAAGAGGACAGCATGTACCGACTGGACCTCCGCTGCCCCTGCTGGAGATGAAAATGAAGATTGCACCATTTCCTGAATCATGTCATGTTGTTCCTGTTGGGCTGAGCTGGTTTCACCTCCACACATTCCTGCGGGAGGGAGGGACGATGCAGAGGAGAAAGTGCAGCTCGGGGATTCACATGAAGGGAAGAGGGATCGTTTCCCTGCAAGCAGCCTACTAATTTTCCAGAGAAAGAGAAACTGAGCTCCACCCAGCTTCATGTTCTCCCTCTGATCTGATCTGAGGCCAGTCTGTCTGTCGGTTAGCAGATAAAGACATGAGAGAGTCTGCACTGGGAATGTTTTCTCAGCCCAAACTTGTTTCCCAGGGAGTCAAGCAGCTTCCCTTCAGACTGAGCCGAGGACATCTTACTTTCCCAAATTGATGAGATTATTTATCTCTTGTAATAAAACACAACACATTGCCAGCATTATGTCATTTTTAGGTCAAGCCAGCAGCATGAGAATCAAGAAATCTCCAAGTTGATAACATGCAATCATTTCTTCAACACACACACTTTATTCTGATATAGGAAACCAGTTTTTATCTTGAGTATCTGAGCTAGTTGTTACAAGCTGTTTGAAAGTCAGCAGGTGTTTGTGATGTTTGCGTGAGATTAGATTTGTTCCACGTAGTTGCAGCTCCAGACTTAAAAAACAATAAATGATCAAATGTGCACTTTCAATTGCTTTTTATTTATTATTGACATTGTTTGTTAATTATTATCGACATTTTATTTACTTAAGATTCAATCATTAAAGGAATGCTCCACTCATTAGATAATTAATCAAAACTTCAGTATTTAGTGAAACATTATGTTTAAACCATACCCTGAAGAAATCAGCGATATTCCCCGGTAAATAATGATTTTATAGCTCTTTTTTATCAAAACCTGTATATTCCGTCAGGCCGCTGCCATTTTGCCCATTTTCAGTAGTCACGTGATGGTCGTGACGTCATCCATGCGTTCACTTTGTAAACACACGAAAACATGGCGGAGTATTTGAGTTCGGACTCGTCAGCCGAGGAAGAAGTTTTGAGCAATATGAAGAGATTGGATGGGGGAATTCAGCCATACAGGTTCGAGCCTACTTAGTACTACTTAGTAGATACAATGATTTTGATTACTAGATATGTATGCATGTAGTACCACCCTTGCTAGCGATTCCCTCTCTAGTTTAGCATACTCAGCCTCGTTGTCCCTGGCCCTAGAACCACGATTTTATGGGGCCGGAAAAACTGGGGGGAAATACCCACTAGCCGGTACTACGCTATATGGAAAGGCCACCAAAAACTGGCCTGGCCTGGACGATAAAGGACGTTTAAACGGGGCTACCCGCTGCAATGGAAATGCGCTATAACATACCTTATTCTTACTCCGAGCACTACTTCTGGTCCTCCGTCGCTTCACACTTGCAGAGGGCGATTTCTCAACTGGCCGAACTGGTGTCCTGGTCGGTGATGACACCAGAAAGACCGATGGTACTGCATCTCCATTAAGTAATGGTTGTTTAATAAATCCCATGTTATGTTTTATCATACTCTCAGAGTAGTCGTCCGGAAACTTGAAATGTTCGCTGCATACATGCGCCTGTGGATCTTTCGGTTCGGGCCGGCCACATTTCGCTAGCCACTGCCTCCGAACGTACTTCCTACGCTTACCTTTTGGCAACAGATGGAACCGAGCATTCCGTGGATTGTTCCTATCAGAATTGTGGCAATGTTTCGCGATACAATGAGGCATATTTGAAGAGAGTAACTACAGTATCAACGTGTCCTCGAAACCAAACGCATGGTTTACGTCACGTCCGGTAAAATGGCGCCGCCCACAGTGTTGATGTTATTTCGGTAATGAATCAGTTTAAAATCACTGATAATGTCATCGGATTAAAAAAAAAAAAAGAAAGACTGGCAGAGACTGGTCTGTTTTATCGGATGATAATTATTTAAAAATAAGTGTCATGAGCATACCATTCCTTTAATTATTTAATCACAACAATTATTATAAAATGTAATTAATAAATGTGTTTCCACTTAGATTATATTTTATTTGAATAATTGTAACATTTATTTTAATTAAGATACTTTAACCATCTACAATGATAAAACAAATATATATGTTATTGTTATTTAAATAGTGGTTTTATTTATTTTAGATACTTGTATTTTCTATAATGATAATAATAATGTAAAAATAAAAAAGCTTTTATTTGACTTTCATTGACATTTTATTATGGCTTTTTTTGTAAATTATCCTATTTTTAAATTGTATTTTATAATTAAATATTTATTGTAATTAATGGGAATTCAAGCCATTTAATTTATTTAATTTTATATTACGCTTCGTGTTAGGGTTAAGGATACAAATATTGATTTTATAGGCAGATTGTAATCTTGATTTAGTTTAAGTTAAAGAGTACTCAAGTGCATAGGTATCACTGCAAAAGATATCAAAAGTCATATTAAAAGTAGATTGTTAATAGTAACAGACCAAGTACAGACCCCTGTGGTACCACTTATTTATCCCAAGGGAAGAAACATAAGTCAGCTTGTGAGAGATAAGATTTGTGCAGAAACATAAGGTGTATAATCTTTCTGAACCCATAGAGGAACATTAACTCTGTCAGCCAAAGATCAAACATCCAGCATGCATCTATCTGCAGATTTTATTTAGCAGATTTTTCACACACTACTGACTTTGCACATTTCAATACACCAACTATGAGTTACCAGCCTGGGAAAAAGATTATTTCACATGACGACAGCAGTACGGGACGGAAGATGAAGGAAACGTTTCTGTGTGGTTAAAACCAAACCTGAAACTGTCAGCAGGATCTCAGAGACAGCTCGGAGGGGAAACCCCGCCCGGTGCTTCTGCCTCTCTGTGGGAAGATGGAGGTCGAGACACCAGCAGAGGAACCATCAGCTCCGTCACTTCGACTCTGTGATGTCCTGATGTGAAGAGAGAGTAATGTGGGCTGGTGTGTCATGTTGTAGCATCATAGGGTTAAATCTAAATTAGGATGGAAAACTAATGGATGATGGATGCAAGCATGAAAAAGTGTTTTTTATACGTTAAAATACATATTTAATCAAATTATCTATATAAATCTCCTTGTTTTGTATTGGAAATTGTATCTCATATCCCATACTATGTACTTCATCATAGTATATTATGTCAAAATGTTTTACTATCTTTCTTCATATTCATATTATGTTGGTGTCTTGAAAAAACACTGAACACATACTTTAATTGCACTTGAACATTTTATATTTTACATCAATACCTCCTTTTTATTGACTTTCTGTGCATCTGCAACAGCTGGATTTCCTCTCTGGGAATGAATAATGGTTTACCTTAATTTATTTAAATGTTTCATTATGTCTGCATTGTTTGACTCTTCAAGGTCACAATCCAGAGAGGTTGGAAACCACGACTCATCTGCTGAGATATTATCACTATATCTGGCTGTTAGATCAATTCAGTTTTGGTTTTGCAGCTTTTAAAATAGTGACAAACAGTTAGCAGTTTAAAGGGCTCAGAATCAGATCCACCACATGTTGACCGTGCAGTGAGCAGATCCTCCTCTACTCTGATGCTACACACACACACACACATACACACCGTATAAAAGGTTGACATCAGACTGAGTCATCAACGTTAGATAACACATTACCCTGAGAGGAGCTACAGGACAGTTTGTGTTACATTTCATTTAATTTGTTCCATTATATATTTTCTAAAGAGGACATATTCTGCTCATTGTCAGGTTCATATTTGTATTTAGTGCCTCTACTGTGACCCCCAAAAGCATTATAGGGCTCTTATAAGTCTATGTTGATGCTCATACTTAACGTCAGTGTTCCTACACTGTGGTATTGGTACTACAGAATCTCGTTCTCTGCTCTCAGTGTTTCGAGTTCATGGTGGAGTTTGTTGTATGAAGGATCTGATTTGCAGCAGCAGCACTTACCAGCTCATGTTACTGCAGAGTTGAGTCAGCAGGTGGATGAGTGGTGCGATGACCTCAGAGCTGCTCATCACCCCAACACATACACTAAAACCTCTTATTCAACCTCTGCAGAGACCTGTTCAGTGCATTTGGATGAAGGCATAGATGTCTAAGAAAAGAGACAGCACATATATAGGAGTCCAGAATAGGATAATTGAACATGAGCACAGAATATGACTTATTATTTCCAACATAGTCACCAAAAATTTTTTTTGACACATATTTCATGAGCCAACATGTACTTTGTTTCAACCAATATGTCTGATAGAGTGGTGCAGGAATGAGTCGGGGTAAAACAGGGAAATGAGTCAGCACTTTATCTCTTCCTGTTCCCTCGTCTGGAAGTCAATGGTTTTCTGAATGTGTTTTCGGTTGTTAGCCTGAAATACGGTCTGTGGTTAACACAAGCTGAAGAGATTTTAACGTTTTGTTCTACAACATAAAATACGTCAGTAAATACCCCACTGGTGGATTAAAAACGGCGGTTGCTAACAAGTGTCTAACGACTAAACGTCATCACGCCCAACATTAACCACCTTTAGCTGGTGGTGACGTTAAAGGTCCCATGTCATGCTTTTCCGGTTACCCGTCCCCTTGTGTGTTATGAAGGTTTTTCTGCATGTAAACGGTCTGCAGAGTCACAAACCTCAAAGTACACCCTGTAGGGAGTACAACTCTAACACAGAAAATACCTGTCTATGCTGCCCCAGAACGCCTCGTTGATTTCTCATTTTCCATTGTTTACTTCCTGGGTACTCTGACGTGGGGATACCCAGAGGCCGCACCCTCTGCCAGCTTTCACGAACAAAGCTTCCCAAACCTTTCAGCGATTCATGCCGGATATGTACAGCGTAGGGCACTGAAGAACGATGCTGTTCCTACTTTGTTTGGACCAGCGGGAGATTCGGGCACACATCCTGTAAGTATTCATTGTTGTTTGTGTATTTATGATGTATAAAACAAACAAGGTATCTACCACAACTGTTTAAATGGGTAAAAGTTTTTCGGGCTGCTAAGTTGGGATCGCGGAGAAATGCTGGGGGGGGGGGGGGGGCAGGAGCTCCAACAAGCCGTTTAGGACAGAGTGAATACCGGTGAATACATACTTTACAGAGATGCTGTATGAGAAACCAATGTGAGTTTTGGAAAATATTTTAGTAAACCTCAATAATGGAATTATGATCAGTAGAAATGGCCATGACATGGGACCTTTAAATCATGTGACCATCCTAGCTTTTTGCTAAGTGGTGTAAATATGTGGAGATTATCCTGCAGAACAAAAATGTTTAAGCATCATAGATGTTTGTTTGCCACATAGAAACAAACAGAAGGTTACTTTTATGTCAGAGCATGACGCAGATTGCCCTGTTCTTTCAGTACAGTCTAATTTGCAAGTTATTATTTTAATGACCTCCAAAGATGGTTTCACAGTGTCTCATGTATCTAAGACGGTACAAATAAATGTCTTAACCTGTTAGGCCCCAAGTCTGTTTTTCAGGTTTCAGGCTCGAAAATGACATTCCCAGAACAAATGACCATATCTTCCCTTCTAAAAGTGTTAAATTAATAATCTTTTTTCTCAGAGTAATGATAAACCTGTGAGTTGGATGTAGAAAAGTCAGAATCAATATAGATGTTTATTATTTTAAAGAAAATTCAGATTGAACATGGTAAAAAACTGTAAATTATAGTGTCCGTCCAAAAGATATTTTGTACTTATAGTGAGAACTAACCTTGGATGATGGGTTAGTAGACTAAAAGCTTTAGCAATCCAAAGTACAACAGATAATAAGTACCCTGGCCTCTCTGCGCATGCAATCTTGTTGCAGAGCGTAGGAATATCCCTGCTCTGATTTCTGGAAACGGAAAAGCAGTTTTTATTGCTTATGGATTATCAGAACATTTCATAGGGGACACAGACACATTGGATTGACCTATGGATTAACTACACCATCGTTTTTTATCGTTTTAATGCCATTGAAAAGGTTAGCATGTTTCGCTCGGGGCTAATTCAGAGGCTCACTGTTAGCATTTTGAGTTTGTTTTGAAAAAGATCAGTTAAATTAGTTTTTGTCCGTTATATGGATATAAAACATTCATAGTTTATTAAATATGAAGGTTCCTTAGACGTTGTTTCCTGCAAATTACGCAATTTCGGGCCCGGATACGGGTCCGTGGGGCTTAAGAGGGGAACTGTAGGAGTTTCAATACATATTTTTTTTCGAGATATGCTGATAAAGCGATGGTTCAAAAAGTTCCTGTTTCTTGCAAATTATGTCCCAAGGCTTGTCGCTGTGTTTACACCCTCCAGCTTAAATAAGACGTCTCATTCAGCTGAGGGTGTGACTGCAGACGGAGTGTCACCGGGTGAAAGGGAGCAGATTGAAATCCGTGCACACAAGTTTACAAGATGAAAACAATACCAGCAAGACACAACCTCATGTAACAGCCCTTTAAACTTGATTCACCCAGAACAATGCAAACATTTGAAACTCCTCCTCTAATAATAAATCAGTGCTTTTGCATATTTTATCAATCAAATGCAAACAATATAGTGGCTTAACAAGAGACAGCATGAAGTAAAAAGGAATGTGAGGAATTTAAAGTGCAGCGGTGAAACCAGAGGAGCCGGTCAGAGAAACTAAACATTCTCGTCCTCCAGGGACTGTTATTGAACTTGACCGTCCTGCCTGGTAGTCAACAAGTCAACAAAGTCTGCACATTCTGTGGCAGACTGAAATTCTACCTGTTTTGACTGCATCCTGGTTATTAAAAAAATAATAAAAAATGTAAAAGAATATGTAAGTAGTACATGAAAGGTTTTGACTGATTTTGTTTGTACATACTGTTACGATTGGTATCTTCATGGTGTCGTTTTTTCGGAAAAAAACTTTAAGTTATTACATGTCACTTGTTAGACGCTTTTATCCAAAGCGACTTACATACTCAATACTGTGGGCAATCCCCACAGGAGCAATTTGGGGTGAAGTGTCTTGCCCAGGGACACAACGACATGCTGACTGCAGTGGGGTTTGAACCTGTGACCCCCTGATCTGAACACCAACACACTTATCCACTGCTCCACACACCTCCGTTATCGTGTTAGTAGTATTAAGACTACCGTATGTGTCCAAATGAGATTAAGTACCTAATAAGAGAGTGATTTATGACCCTCATAAACCTTAGTCCCGCCTCCAAATCCCTTTGAAGTGGCACCTGTCACTCTGACATCTGACCTTTGACCCTCTTATCTTTTTGATAAGAGGTTTGATGTGAAACCTGTTAGAGTGTCTTAGTAGGTCATTATTTGTCAATGATAAAACCAGATATAGTTAATGATGATAGTATGACTTGTTTAGCTGTTTTATAGCCCCTGATAAGGATATTGCACAATAGGGGGTGATAAGACTTTATCACCCCTTTGATGTGAAACCTGTTAGAGTGTTTTAGTAGGTCATTATTTGTCAATGAAAAAAACAGAACAGTTAATGAAGATAGTATGACTTGTTTTAGCTTTTTATTGTTTATTGCCCCCCTCATAAGGATGTTGCTCAATAGGGGGTGATAAAGACTATGTGACACTTGTTGTAGTATTCCCCTAGTAAGCTATTATAGACATTGATGATAGTATGACTTGTTTTAGCTTTTTATTGTTTTATTGCCCCCCTCATAAGGATGTTGCTCAATAGGGGGTGATAAAGACTATGTGACACTTGTTGTAGTATTCCCCTAGTAAGCTATTATAGACATTGATGATAGTATGACTTGTTTTGGTCACCTGTTGTGGTTGTAAAGCCCTCTATAAGGTAATGTTCTTTAATAGTGGGTTAATATTACTTATTGGCACTTTTGTGGTAATATAAGGTTATATGATATTTTATTGTTTAATTACTTTATGAACTATAAGGAAGCCCCTTTGAAGTTGTGTTTCCCTGGATGATGGAAATAGTCTAATGGCGCGTTTCCACTGCAGCGGGTAGCTCGCTTTAAGCGTGCCGAGCCGTGCGGGGCCCGTTTTTGGTTGCGTTTCCACTTGGCCTAGTTTTGGCCCGGGGCTACTTTTTCACCTTTTTTCTGGCCCGACTAAATCGTGGTTCTAGGGCCAGGAACAACCAGGCTAAGTCGGGCTGAGTATGCTAAACTAGAGAGAGAATCGCTGGCAAGGGGGCTACAACTACAAGATGAACATATTTGACCGTGATTTAATTGTAATACACGTTTCAAAATGATGCCGAAGTAACAACATACTGATACCGGTTAGTAAAAACCATGAATTAATGCTTTGACAAGTCTGCAGACAGACGGCAGGCGAAAAACCCTTTTAAAATGTAGCTTGGTTAAGCTAACGTTATATATGCTCCGACCGTCCACACTCACAACAACGGCCTATACAGACATAAATAAAGCAGCGACTGTATTCTCCATGACACAGGCAGTCTGTGGTTTGTACTTGTTTAACTTTTGTCTAGTTTCTGAACAGATATGAAGAGCTGTGAGCTCGGAGTGCTAAGAGCTAACGGCTGTGTTGTTTTTCTGGGGCTCTCATTGAAGATTGACCGTCACGGCTCCGCCTACACTGCGTTACTATAGTAACTGCCCCAGTTCCTAAATTGTAATGGAAGCGCAGCATTAAAGTGAGCCGGGCCTAATAAGGCCTAACCAAACCGAGCGAGGCCTGCAGTGGAAACGCGCCATAATAGTGCCATGTTAGGGGGACATTACGGTGCTCAGGAGTCCGCCCTTTAAGGCCCTTGGAGCGGATAAAGAGAGGTGTATTTACTGGTGTGTTTCCCTGGATGATGGAAATAGTCTAAGTGCCATTTTAGGGGGACATTACGGAGCTCAGTAGTCCGCCCTTTGAGGCTCTTGTAGCGGGCAAAGAGAGGCACCTCCTGAGCTCCGTAATGTCCCCCTAACATGGCACTGAGACTATTTTCATCATCCAGGGAAACACACCAGTAAATACACCTCTCTTTGCCCGCTCCAAGAGCCTTAAAGGGCTGACTCATGAGCTCCGTAATGTCTCCCTAACATGGCACTTAGACTAAGGGAAACACAACTTCAAAGGGGCTTCCTTATAGTTAATAAAGTAATTAAACAATAAAATGTCATATAACCTTATATTACCACAAAAGAGTCAATAAGTAATATTAACCCACTATTAAAGAACATTACCTTATAGAGGGCATTACAACCACAACAGGTGACCGAAATAAGTCATACTATCATCAATGACTACAATAGCTTACTAGGGGAATACTACAACAGGTGTGTCACATCAAAGGGCCATAGTCTTATCACCCCCTATTGAGCAACATCCTTATGAGGGGGGCAATAAAACAATAAACAGCTAACAAGTCATACTATCTCATTAACTATATCTGGTTTTATCATTGACAATAATGACCTACTAAAACACTCTAACAGGTTTCACATCAAACCTCTTATCAAAAAGATAAGAGGGTCAAGGTCAGATGTCAGAGTGACAGGTGCCACTTCAAAGGGATTTGGAGGCGGGACTAAGGTTTATGAGGGTCATAAATCACTCTCTTATTAGGTACTTAATCTCATTTGGACACATACGGTAGTCTTAATACTACTCGTGTTACTGCAAGAATACCTGTGCATATCGTCAGATATCTGGAATGTATTCATTGAGAAAAATGTTAAATGGACCAGGAATATGTTTTTTTACCTAAAAAATACGTGCCATTTTTGTAGGCCTTTCTTTTCTTCCATACTTGGCCCTCCACCAGACGCTGTGGGTTACAGCTGGAGGAGCTGCAGGAAATACTGATCTTGGCTAATGGAAAAGCAGCTGGAGCTTAAATATAAACCTGAGCTGCAGCCAATACACTGAACTACACTTTCACTGCTAAGACCAAGTGTCGGGGGAAAAAATCCCCTTGAAACAGGTTGGTTGCTTTAAGAGGGTCTGATTTGTGAATGGCAACTTGAATAGTGTTTAAGTGTTATTTCATCAGAGGTGGGAGCACACACAGATGCTTCACTAAAATACAAAAGTATTTGCATCCAAAAATACTTGCAATCTTACTTAAAGAGGCCCTGTTTTGGTTTGTGGGGTTTTTCCCTTTTCCTGCTTGTGTTCCATGTTTTTTTTTTGTGCATGTAAATTGTCTGCAAAGGCTGAAATCTGTGTATTGCCTCCAGAGGGAGTTTCTCTCAAACACTTCAGCATAATCTATATGACTACAGGATAATGTATGATGATTTGTTAAACTGTAAACAAACTGTAGTAGAAGTTGAAATACAAAGTTGCTTAAGATATAGATACTCAAGTAGAATATTGTAGTATGTATAAAAGTATCAGAATACTACCTAAGAACACTACTTGAGTTAATGTACCTTATCATAAGTGTAGTCAAAAGTGTTGAGATGATGCAGATAAAGTTTTGGACGTTGAGGAAAGAGTCCCATGTAAGGAAAGAATGTTCTGTCTCGTGGAGGAGATGCTAAGCATTGTTTGAATTCTGTGGTGGGAGGAAAAGTCTGCGAGACGTGTGTGTGTGTGTGTGTGGTGTGTGTGTGTGTGTGTGTGTGTGTGTGTGTGTGTGTGTGTGTGTGTGTGTGGGTGTGTGTGTGTGTGTGTGTGTGGTGTGTGTGTGATCATTCCAGGGAAGCAGCGCTGCCACCGTCCGTCTGACACGATGACATGATGTCTGGATGCTCGGCGGCTGGATGATGTTTTCCGAGCAGCTCAGCCTCAGACAGGAATCTCTGCTCACTGATTGGCTCTCAGGTCTAAAGTAATGTGCTTGTCCAGGTCAATGGCTCAACCTCAGGGGACACTTTGTGTTCCTGCTGTAGGACGTCTCTGCACCAAAGAGGGATAACATTTGAGGAATTTGGATGTTTTCAGAAATGATCTTTCCTGTGTTTGTGGGACTGGCTGTATCAGGTGAGCACATTCAAACCAGAGGAACGTGTCTCTGCCGTTTCCTGCAGGAGTTTCTGGCTTTTGCTTTGGTGTTAAGCACAAGCCGACCCGTCGCATGAGGAGTGTCATCACGCAGGAATGTAGCTTCAACACCACCCGGAATAACTTCACATACCAACACCAAGGAAGGAATGAGTGGAAGCTACAGCAGCTCAGGGAAAAACAACAAACCTTGACGATGTTTACAGGCACACTCATATTCCACTGTTTCTCCAAATATGACAATATTATGAAGTTGGTACGGGTCATATTACGCCATAGTATGCAGGATTTCCGATTAAACATGTGGTAAATGCTGATTCATTCGGGTGTTATGCATGCTCAGAAGAGAAAAGAGAAACTACTTTTGAAGTTTTTCAGGTTCATATTAGTATTTCGAGTCTGTGACATGTCTCCATGGTTTAATGTTCAAAAGCTCTTATTTTTCTCATACTGCTGTGCTGCAGCCCTCTTTTCACCCTCCGTCTGAAACCAGAGCCCAGTCTGCTCTGATTGGTTAGCTGGCCGGCTCTGTTGTGATTGGTCAACCGCTTAGAGATGTCCCACCCCTTCGTTCAATGTGTTGGAGCACCAAATGCAAGTGTTATATAATGTTCAGGAAGTAAACAAAGGATCCTACAAGTCACAAGGTTTCCTCTAATAACCTCTGAGCTGTTTCCAGAGAATCCTGCATCTCAGGTTTATTTTTACCCAGA